>NC_056729.1:1148143770-1148316646 GCF_019279795.1 Protopterus annectens | reverse complement strand
TGCACACATTGCACCTGCTACAGATCGTTTGGACATGATTACTTGGTGTTCCTTCCATTTCAGATGGCTATTCTGCTACTACTCTGTCCCATATGTACAGGCCATACGTATCCTGTTAGTGTACATACCAATAGGCCATAACTCCATTATGCATGATATGCTTGTGATACTGTGTATGATGTCTGTCATATCCACCATGACAGCTTTACATTACACATAGTTGACATAGTAACCCCTACTGCGAGGCATATGTGCACGTCGTGTGCACATTACGTATGACATCGACGGTATATGCCCATACACGTGTGCTGTGACAGTATACATACATGTCCTATCCCCTGCTGTGGCACTTCCTTGTTGGACATCCACTGCCAGCATTGGCGTGGGGGGTGGCATTGTTCTGTGTTATGCCCCCCTGTGGCAGCCCTTGTGTTATCCCGGCTGTGTACATGATGTCCCACTGCTGTGCACATGGTGTCCACAGTCGTTGGTATGCTCAGCGAGATAGCACTACATAACCACCTTTCACCACTCTCTGCATTATGGACAAGTGTCCTTACTTACAAACACCGTTCACATACAGTGCAGCTTCGTCATACACATCATGCGTTACACACCAGTACATATCGTGGGTTCTACATACCTTTACTGTGTTTCCTTCCATTTTCTGTTGCGTGTCTCGCTATTGCGTTGTCTCACTCTATCCGGTTTTGATTTGTAGTTCAGTATGAGCATACGGTTTGAATATCCTAGGAGTCATCCTTATATCCGTCGTCACCTGCGACATGTGGGTTCATCACACCAATAGCTGTTCCTCGGTGTGTACTTGTGCGCATATCACCTGTGCATCTACTCCATTCATACAGTGCGCGTCGTAACTAGGGCATGGTTGCATTCCTCGCCTGGGCATTGGTTATTTGCACTACCTTTGTGGAGATTGTCTGTATTGTGTTATGTTATGTGTAACTGCAGCCGCTATGTGTGGCATCAGGTACATTTCGCAGTGGTGTTAGCCGTGGATTGTGTGTGTTGGGTATGGTATTATGTTCGACATGTGGGTGTCCCTGTCCTGGCGGCGTCTGTCGATGGTGTTTTGCATTCGGATGTGTAACATAGCTCTTGTATTCCTTTAAACAACGGATGCAGGTATGCATCCGCTGCTGATAGTGTTTCTCACGCGAGATGTTGCGGTTATGCCGCTGTCATTGACTGCCTGTATGTTTGTGCTGCTATTGTGGCTTGTATCCCTTTGATATGTGCGATGGGGAATATCGGAGGTTGTGGGTGACGGGTACGGGTTGTGGGCCTTGCATTTCTACATACACGGTATGCTTGTGTGTGTGCTCCATCCCTGCCTGGGGAGCTGGCAGTTACCTGTCTGTTGTTCTGGGAGTGTAGGTTGTGTTGATGTCGTCTGGTGTTGGTATCGCCTGCATGTGTGCTTCCTGCATGTATTCCTTCGTCACATCGGTAGTATATCTGCGGTTGTTCGTACGTGCCGACTATCCCTTGGCATTTTGTCCCGGATATTTACAGTCATTGTGGTCCTGTACTTGGGACGGCCTGTATGCTAGTGGTTGCCACCTATTCGGGTGGCGATTGCTTGTTTGACACTCGTAGAACACACAGCGGTGTTTACGGGCCGATACGTAGCCACGATCAGTACCAGGGTAGCACATGCGTATTTCCGCGGTACATGACTATTGCTGTGTAATGTTGCCGACGTATCGTTTTGCAATTAACATATCGGTGTCATACATACGGTCATGATTTGTACATACGTCCTTTGCATTTCATGTTGGCTATATTCCTGTGGTACATTCTGGGACATTTTCACTTTGCATTGTTTTACGTCGCCACGCGCCTAGCCAGGGAGGGGCTCTCAGTACTACTTTGGGGTACTGCTGTACATACGCCTGTGGTTCCTATACTGTATGCCTACACATGTTGTTCCACTCCGCCTGTCACATGGCACCAACATGCACATGTTACAGTGGCACACACATTACACTCGCACAGCGGAACACACGACACCCTCACCACACACATACACATACTGCAGCTGTCACAGGGACGGTTGCACACAGTACCTGCGTGGCCCGCATCACCGGCGGTGGTGTCTACCTCCACCCTCATATCCTCATAATATTACCCGCACATGTACTGTTACTGTACCGTGGCCTGGCGATCATCCCGACTCGCGATTATGCATTTAGGTAGGTTGACCTTTCCATGGGTGGCGGTTTCCTGTTCTGTCAACCCTCCCGGATACTCAGGTTGTCATTCACTATGTTTACTATGTACAGATATCGCGTCTTACTTCTCTGTCACCTTGCATCCCTCTGATTCCCTGTCTTACCTGTTGTACTTTATATATGTGTATGTGTACATATATTTCTATGTGTGTAATGATATCTATCTCCATATCTGTATATGCACATATGTACATGTCTATATGTATACACCTTGCGGCGAACGTGGCAGCATACAGCAACGCCGTCTGCTGTAGGACCCACGTACGGTTAAGGTGTTGGCGTTCCATGCTCCGCTGGCTGTTGGGTGTGCAGTGTTTGGGTGCTGCCTATGTTGGAGTCACACATGGGACCACCCATACGGTACACATTACGGGTGGCCATGTTTGTGTGCCGTCCATTTCACTGTGTGTGCAGGTAGGGAGGTGTCAGTCCATGGGGCCTACGCTGTCAGAGTATGTGCTATACATTCCCTCTTTGCCAGGGCATAGGCATATTGGGTACGCCTCCGTCTGCCTACTGGGGCTGGCACAGTGTGTTCATGGCGCTGAACCCTCTGTGCCTGTGCTGGCCTTGGCAATTGTGGTGGGCTTTGTGGCCCTTCACCATTATGTCCCTGCAGCAGCTGTTTCCGCAGGATCATATTATGTAGCATGGCACATACTATGAATATGTGGGCACATGTGCCTGGAGAGTACTGCAGGGCTCCACCGGATGTATCCAAGCACCAGAACCGTGATTTCAGCATCCCAAACACACGCTCTATGATTATTCTGGTTTGTGCGTGTGCCTCATTATGGCGTTCTTGCATGTGTGTGTGTGCATTTCTGATGGGAGTCATCATCCACGGCTCCAGTGCATAGCCAGCATCCCCCACAAGGTGGCCTTGTGTGATGTCCCCCCTGGCGAATACCTGATACAGCTGTGAGGCATGCCAGATATGGGAGTCGTGGTAGCTTCCGGGGCTGCCAGCACACACATCCATGATAATGCCCTGCGCATTGCACACGACCTGGCAATTGATGGAGGAGAATCCCTTGCGGTTTATGTAGCATCTACCCTGCTCCCCAGGTGGTGACTTGATTTGTATGTGCGTACAGTCTATCGCACCCAGTACCTCCGGGTATTGTGCTACACGGTGGAAGTGGCGCATATTGCTAGCCAACTCCTCCTGAGATCTGGGGAAGTATATATACTCATGGGCATGTCGTAACATGGCATCTAGAAACTGGTGTAGTACCCTGGATGCTGATGCCTGTGAGATGCCCATTATATCCCCAGTTGGCCTTTGAAAGGTACCTGTAGCCAGTATTCGCAAGCTTACACATACCTTTGTGTCCACTGGGATGGGCTCCCCTCTGTTGTTTCTTGTTCTCAGGCGTGGCCGGCACAGCTCCGCTATTTGCTGTAACGTGTCCCTGTCCACCCTGTAACGCTCTACTATCTCCAGGTCTTGTAGCCCCTGGTAGGTTACCCTTGGTCTGAACACTCTCCTTCTCCTCTGAGGCCTACGGTAGTTGTCAGCACCCTCCTCCGCAACTCCGTCTGTCTCTGACACATGCTGATGTATCACGGCCACGGCGGCACCCAACCTATACATTTTAAAAGTTCCCTGTGTGTTTACACCTAAAGTGCGGCATTTGGGAATACACGGCTGTGTGTTGTGTGCATTCACACTTTATACTGTTGTGCTGTACACCCGGTGATGTCATAGGGTGTGTCTGTGCGGCAGTATCTGTGGATTATCTTCCGTGTTTTACCGTTGGCACTGCAACGCTGTTGCCTTTGGTGTTGCATTACACTTGCATGCATTGGTTTAGCTTTAGACCTTACCTTACTGTTTCTGCACGTTGCGCATACTATTTCCTGGATTGCATCCTGCAGAGCCCTGTCATGTGTTGTTTCTGGGACATGGCATATCATGCATTTTGTCTGCCGCCACCGTTATGCTACCTCTCTACTTGGCTGTGCTGTATCGGTTCTTCACTCTTTGCATTCTGCTACCTCCCCTACTTTCTTTGCATTCATATGCCTCCCCTATCCCGTTTTGCGGGTTTCTGCATGCAGGGTTGTCAGCTGCCGCCAATTGGCCTTCGTGGGTTGATTGGTGTTGATTGCTCATTACGACTCCAATTACACTGCTTCCGCATTTCCTCATATTCTCCGCATCACCTTCCTGTATCCGTTGTTGTTGACGGGGCGGGCATCACATGACTGGGTTAGGGGAACGTAGTCATCCTCGTGCACATGCATCTCTGCGCATTGTGTGCTCTCAGCTCAACTATTTCCCCACACGCCGGTCCTGCTGCTGTGATGTGCATTGTACAGCCCATGTTTGCTGAGCTCCAATGTGTTTCCTCCTACAGTGGCACACCCCTCTGCGGTTGACATGTATTCCCTCTGGGCCACTCCTCGGTGTATTACCGCTGCGCTTTTGGTGCAGCCTTACGCGCGGGGTTTTGCGATTCAGTATTATCTGCCTCATTTGCATGGCATTGACTACTAATTCATAGTTATGGCGCCGAACACTGCCGCCACTCCTTGGCAACCCTTGCGCCGTGGTTGTGGCTTTCCATGCATACTATGGTGTATTGTGGCTGTGAAGCTGATGTGTATTATACTGCTCTTTTATGACATTGTCATATTATTTCATTGTTTAGCACCTTCCGCGGACATGTCCTGGGGTACTGCTGTGGTTTCTGCGGACATACCATTTATGTCATTATTTACATTTTGTGCATGTTTTCTTTTGACATTCTCGGTGTCTTTCGCCATTGGCATGTTGCAACAGTATGATACCTGACGTTGACAGCCTTCCATTACTTCTATGTCATGTTTGGGTATATGTAAACCGTTTTTTTTTGGTTTACATTGCCGTGCCCTTATGCTACGCCTGCGCCACTTCGTGGATCGCTATATGCCTTCATTTGCATGGTGCAACACCGCACATGGGGTGTTTAACATACCTACGCCAGAGGCGGCGCAACTCAGGCGCACACCGGTAGTGCACATGGAATTGGATCGTACCTGAATCGTTCGGCGGCCATATCTGGCATTGTAGCACCTACGCTATGCGTGCGCCTGGCGCAAGGTTCATGAATCCCGGGGTATGTGTTAAGCATCTGTTTGTTTGTTGTGATTCCTTGCCAAGGAGTATATCATATAACTGATTTGTTTGCAGTTAAAAGAATTCTCTAGAGTCTCCTTGCTCCTTTATCTGTTTAAAATGTTCATTTAGTGTCTCACTGTTGTTTTTCTGCTGTGATAAACATTTATGTGGTGTTTTCTGCCAAAACTAGTGTAGCTAGTAACTGTAGGATAGTCCCCGTTCAGATTTTCTGTCTCTGGGTCTGTTTGTTTGTTTGCAGTGGTTGTTTGTTCTGAGCACATGTCCCAGGCCATCGTGAATTAGCAGAAGCTTTTCTTTACCTTTGTGAGAGGATTGTGTTGATTGGTTGCTGGCTGGTGAAGGTTGGCTGGTCTGGGGCTTGGAGTAAACATTCATTGGTCCTTCTGAGCTTTTTGTAAGTTGTTTCAGGTTCTGTCTTCTGGTATTTAGGTCCTCCCTTTGAGAAGAATTCTGTTTATTCAGACTGAGCTGAACGGAGGAGGATCACTAACCACAACTCTAATCTGTGATATATAACAATAAGTATCCTGTTTTTGCCGCTTATTTTTACTAGTTACTGTTTATTCTAACCATTTATAGCACTTTTTTATTGCCTGTTGCCTACTAGTTTTTACTGTATTTTATTGCTATAAACTAATCTGCACTATAGTACTGAAATTGTTTGCCTTACAGGGCCTGTTAAATCACTTTTATTACTGTCACACTGTTTCTAAAGCTTTTTTAGTTAGATTTACTATGTGAAAGGTATTAACTGGAAATTTTCTCTATTTGTTAAGTATCTGTTTGTTTGTTTTGATTTCCTGCCAAGGGGTATATCGTGTAACTGATTTGTTTGCAGTTAAAATCATTACCTATAGTCTCCTTGCTCCTTTATCTGTTTAAAACTTGCATTTAATGTCTCACTGCTGTTTTTCTGCTGTGATAAACATTTCTGTAGTGTTTTCTGCCTAAAATAGTGTAGCTAGTAGCTGTAGGATAGTTTAACCCCTCCCCCATTGGTATCTTGTTCTTATACTTGGTGGCTTTGCGGTTGCCCATCCCTACTGTAAATTTGATTTGGGACACTCCTCCCAATCTAGTGTCATTAGCGCATTCTACCTAATACAGAAAGAACATTTGAGAAGGCCAACCCACTTAGTTTCTTAACCTTGTATTATCTTCTGTTCCTCCTTTCTCCCTTTCACTTTACTAGAAAAAATAATAATATTGCTACACACTCCAGTGTGTTAGCTTGCACTGCATTTCAATTGTTTCTACTGCTGTTTTAGCTGCTTTTCTGTAAAAAAAGTTTTAAATTTGTTTCCTGCCTTTCCTGTAACTAGTCTAGTCCAGGTACAGATTTTCTATATCCAGGACTGTTTGTAAGCTTCTGATCCCTCCCAAGCCTTTCTGTGTTGTAGGTAAGCCTTCTAGCTTATCAGTGGGAGTGGTAAGCACTAGGTAGCCTATCTACCACAAGAGGAGTTGTTTCTGGACCAGAAATTGTAGATTATTGAAAGTTTGGGCAGTTTTTCCATCCCTCTCAACTTGTTGGTTTAAAATCCCGCATTTGCATGGGTTTGCACTTGTTTAAGCTCTGCACAGCGGTGCCGAGCTTAGGTAAATTATTACTGGTACCAGAAAGTATGCTCTTCACTTTTTCCCTTATATCTTGATAGTTCTTTCTCTCTTGCACTTCAGATATCCTAATCACTTTGCACTTCAACAGGTTTTTGTAGCAATTATTGTAACAAACCTAAGTGTCATCAGCACTAGTCGTTCTTCACGGGGGTAGCTCCAGTGTTTAGTAGTTATGACCACCCCTCCTGGCAAGATTAAAGGTAAGTTCTATGTGCTTTCTCCTATTAACCTGGTGCATTGTGGCATTCTGAGGCAGTGTAGCAACTACCTCATGTACACAGACAACCTTATCCTCTTACCTTCCAACAGTCAGACTTGTGAGAGATGCACTTATATCATCAAATTAGAAACTATGCACTCTCCAGCCAAGACTGGACTAGCTGGTCAAGAGGATAAGGTCAATACCTGCACCACACCATATGGAACACATAGTCCTCCAGAACACCCACTATCACAGCTCTCACATAAAAATATAAACCACACACCCACCATTGCAGAGGTTCTCAGTAGAAATGTACTCAAACAGCAGAGACCTCCAGGACAGAAACACATTCGCCACCACAACACAGCACAAACCACAGGACACATAGCTCAGCTCCACAACAGTGTGCCCCTCAACCTAAGCCTCTAAGGCTAAACACCTTCCCCACTGCACTAATCATAGGTGACTCAATAGTGTGGCACACAGATGTCCCACTCACTAGGTTAAATAAGGAGAAGGTAACAGTCAGCTCTCTGTCAGGAACCAGAATCCAACACATAACACATGCACTCGGGTCACTCCACAAGTACAAGTATGACTCTGTCATTGTCCATGTAGGTGTGAATGACCTGAGATGCACCTCCATGGACTACATGAATAGAGACATGGTGGAGCTCTCAGATTATGTGGCCCAGGCAGGTATGACACTAGCCCTGAGCAGTATTCTACCATCACCCAGAATGATACCGCAGTACAAACAGAAAATTATTGACTTCAACAATTGGCTAAGTTTCTGGTGTCATTCTAAGGGGATCCAGTATCTGTCTGCTTGGGATGACATGCTTGACAGACCTTGATGCTTTGCCTGAGATGGCCTGTATCTGTCACCTGTGGATTTTCAGGTACTGGCTAAGGTTCTTGCTACCCCTATAGTGCCTTTTTAGGCAGTGTTCCTAAAACCAAATTACCACCATAGCAGCTATAAATAAATTCAATATGAGGGTCATGCTGCTCAACGCCAAAAGTCTAACTCTCAAGATGCTCTCACTCAAATCACTCCTCAAAATGGAGAACATCAACATTTGTGCTGTAACAGAGACCTGGTTTAAATAGGCAGAAAGCACCCCTGTTCTACCAGGCTATAACTTATTCCACACCTTTTGGCCCTGAAACATGGAACAAAGCTCCAAAGATGGTGGTGGCGGTAGTGTCTCCATATTCATAAAGGATATGCAAATGTCCAGACTAGTAGCCCAGCATAACGCATCTGAGATACTTCAAGTACAATGAACATTGGGTAAAATGGCAATCCAGGTCATAGCCTGCTATAGGTCCCCAACCATGTCCCTAGACTCTCATTCCACATTCCTAAGCACCCTGGAATCTATCAAGGTCCAACCCAACACTCTCTTACTAGGAGACTTCATCTACCCCTCCATCAATACCAGGAGACTTCAACTACCCCTCCATCAACTGGAAAAACTATTCAAGCACCAATACACTAGCCCAATGTTTCCTGGAATTCATCAATTCCAATGCCCTGGACCAGCTCATTCTGATCCCCACTAGAGGAAGCAACATCCTTGACCTGGTTGTTACTAATACGGGTGACTATTGCTCTACACCAATAGTCAATCCCTCCCTGGTCAGATCTGACCATAAACTAATCACCATGGAAATCCACATCTCACCCACACCCCCAGCAAAGGTAACCACCCTGAAAAACTTCTCCAAAGTTGATTTTGTAGAGTAGCGGTTGCCCATGTTAGTAATAACCAAGTCAAGGATGTTGCTTCCTCTAGTGGGGGAAAGAATGAGCTGGTCCAGGGCATTGGAACTGATGAATTCTAGGAAGCATTGGGCCAGTGCATGAGTAGTTTTCCCACATGATGGAGGGGTAGTTGAAGTCACCTACTATGAGAGTGTTGGGTTGGATCTTAAGAGTTTCCAGGGTGCTTGGGAATGTGGAGTGAGAGTCTTGGGACATGGTTGAGGACCTATAGCAGGCTACAGAATCACCATCTTACCTAATGTTAGATGTACCTGGAGTATTTCAGATGTGTTATGCTAGGCTACTAGTCTGGAGGTGTGCATATCCTTTATGAATACAGGGACACCACCACCTTTGGAGCTTTCCGTCCATGTTCTGGGGCTGAAAGATGTGGAATGAGTTATAGCCTGGTAGCACAGGGGTGCTTTCTGCTGCTTTAAACCAGGTGTCCATTACAGCACAAATGTTGATGTTCTCCATTTTAAGGAGTGCTTCCAGTGAGTGTATCTTGAGATTTAGGCTTCTAGCATTGAGCAGCATGACCCTCAGATTGCATTTATTTATAGCTGTTACGGTGGTAATTTGGTCTTTGGAACACCACCTAAAAAAGGCACTACAGGGGTGGCAAGAGCCTTAGCCATTTCCCAGAAACCCAGTGGTGACAGATGCAGGCCATCTCTGGCAAAGCATCAAGGTCTGTCAATCATGTCATCCCAAGCAGACAGATACTGGATCCCTTAGAATGACACCAGAAACTTAGCCAATTGTTGAAGTCAATCATTTTCTGTTTGTACTGTGGTATCATTCTGGGCAATGGTAGGATGCTGCTCAGGGCTAGGCTCATACCTACCTGGGCCACATAATCCAAGAGCTCCACCATGTCTCTTTTCATGTTGTCCAGGGAGGTGCATCTCAGGTCATTCACACCTACATGGACAATGACAGAGTCATACTTGTACTTGTGGACTGACCTAAGTGCATGTGTTATGTGTTGGGCTCTGGCAACTGATAGACAGTTGACTGTTACCTTCTCTTTATTCAACCTAGTGAGTGAGACATCAGTGTGCCTCACTATTGAGTCACCTATGATTATTGCATTGGGCAAACTGTTTTGCCTTAGGGGCTTAGGTTGAGGGCCACACTGCGTAGGTGAGCTGTGTGTCTTGTGGTTTGTGCTGTGTTGTGGTGGTTGAGTGCATTTCTGCCTTGGAGGTCTGTGCTGTTTGTGTAGATTTCTATTGAGAGTCTCCATGAAGGTGGGTGCGTGGTTTTTGTTTTTATGTGAGGAATCTGATGTTGGGTGTTCTGGAGGTCTATGTGTTCCATGTGGTGTGGTGCAGGTGTTGACCTTGCCCTCTTGACAAGGTATTCTGGTCTTGGCTGCAGAGTGCATGGCTTCCAATTTGGAGCTATAAGTGCATCTCTCACAAGTCTGAGTGTTGGGAGGTAAGAGGAGAGGGTTGTCTGTGTACATGAGGCAGTTGCCCAAGTTTATCAGGTTAATAGGAGAAAGCACAGGAAACTGACCTTTAGACATGCCAAGAGGGATGGTCATCATTACTAAGTACTGGAGCTGTTTCCTTATAGGACATCTAGTGCTGATAGCACTTATGTGTGCTACAATAATTCCTACAAAAAGCCTGATGAAGTGTTAGGCGGATAAGCTAATTAAAGTGAAAGAGAGAAAAGAACTAGCAAGATCTAAGGAAAAAAATTGAAGAGCAGACTTTCTGGCACCAGTAATAGTTTACCCCAGCTTACCAGCGCTGCACGGCACACAAACCTGTGCAAATACAGGCTTTTAAACTAAAAAGTTGAAAGGGATAGAAAAACTGTCCAAAAGGCCAATAAACTACAATTTCAAAGCCAGAAACCAGTCCTCTTGTGAGAGATAGGCTACCTAGTGCTTACCACTCCCACTGATAAGCTGGAAGGCTTCCTTCTAACACAGAAAGGTCTAGGGAACTCAGAAACTTACAAAACAGTCCTGGATACAACAAATCTGTATCTGGACTAGTCTAGTAACAGGAAAGGTGGGAAATAAGCTTAGAACTTTTTTGTTTGTTTTTTTTTTGCAGTTGAAACAGTTAAAACAGTAATAAAAATACTTGAAATGCAGTGCAAGCTAGCACACCTGAGTGTGTAGCAATATTAAAGCAAATACAGTTAAAATAAATGCAGTTAAATGAAAAAAACTACTTAAATCAAGTGCAGAAAGCAGTATAATCAGAAAAAATGAAAATGGAGACACTTAAAGTCTCTCTTTCCCCTTTCTGTTGCTCTTATAGTCTTGCAGGATGCCAAAACAGGATCTGCGGAGCTTAAACAAGAGCAAACCCATGCAAGCACAGGCTTTTAAACCAGAAAGTTGAAATGGATAGAAGAACTGCCCAAACAGCCAATAAACCACAATTTCAGAGCCAGAAACCACTTCTCTTGTGGTAGATAGTATACCTAGTGCTTACACTCCCACTGATAAGCTTGAAGGCTTCATTCTAACACAGAAAGGTCTGGGGAACTCAGAAACTTACAGAACAGTCCTGGATACAGCAAATATGCATCTGGACTACTGTAGTAACAGGAAAGGTGGAAAACAAGCTTAGAACTTTTTTTGTTTTTTATTTTGTTTTTTATTTTCAGAAAAAAACAGTTAACTTGTAGCTGGAAAACCTCAAAAAGGGCTTAAAACTGTGCAGCAAAGGCTTTGAATGCTGCAGACAAATATTTAAACTATGCTACTCAATTTTAAATTTAAGAACTCAGTAAGAAAAAACTCAAAATGAAACACAGATTAACCACTTATAGTCAAAAGAATAGCACTTGCAGTCAGTGGCGGCTCGTGCCATCGGACTGTAAGACTGCAGCCCTACCAGCAAAAAAAGATTCTTCAATAAGAAAATAAAATGTACTAAAAAAATTATAATCATCAAATATTTTTTGTTGACCGGACTCGCAAAGTCCCGGAACTCGAACTGCGCATGCTCATCGAGTTCCGGGTTTTTATTTATTTATTTTTTATTTAAATTAGTGAACGCAACTCTAGACTGCTTTACAGGCAGTCTGGATATGGGAGAAGGAATCAGTGTGATGCCCAGACGTCTATGCGATTTTATCCGCACAGTAAGAAAAAGGGGGTTCGGACTGCCACGTCCACAGTCATGTATGTGACGTGGACGGCTGGATTGCTACTGATTGGTTCTCGCTCTCTTCTCAAAAAAGAGAGAGCGAGAAACAGTCAGTAGTAGTCTGTAATAGTACTACTTAAGTTGGATTTACTTTCTTGTGCTACAGTTACTGCTAGTGCTATGGACACGGACTACCGTTGGTGAAAGTAGTTAGAGTGGTTGACTAAGTAACTCTAGCTTGAAGTTTCTTCCTTATCTTTGTTTTTTTTTCGGCTTCTTGTTCTGCCCTTTGCCTTGCTGCTGACTTGAATCAGAGAGTCACAGAGAAGAAGAGGAAAAAAGAAGATGGATACTCGGCTCGGAGAGTCACTTTTTACAAGTAAAAGTAATAAATTGAGGTAGGTGCCGGACTCGGCTCTGTCTTACAGATGCAATGTAATTTTATTTTTTTACAGTACTTGTCTCGAATGTAGCAGTAAAAATCTGCACTGCATAGATCAGAATGATCTTATACCAAAGCAGTTTTTATGAAGAAAGTAGACATGAGTATAAGGAGATGAGGCGCATGGCAAAGAGAGAGGTAGCAAAAGCTAAGGATAAGGCGTATGGAGAGTTGTATGAGAGATTGGACACTAAACAGGGAGAAAAGGACCTGTACTGATTGGCTAGACAGAGGGATAGCGCTGGGAAAGATGTGCAGCAAGTAAGGGTGATAAAGGATAGTGAGGGAAAGGTACTCACAAGAGAGGAGAGTGTGTTGAGTAGATGGAAAGAGTATTTTGAGAGGTTGATGAATGAAGAGAATGAGAGAGAGAGAGAAGATTGGATGATGTGGGGATAGTGAATCAGGAAGTGAAACAGATTAGCAAGGAGGAAGTAAGGACAGCTATGAAGAGGATGAAGAATGGAAAGGCTGTTGGCTCAGATGACGTCCCAATGGAAGCATGGAGTTGCTTAGGAGAAATGGCAGTGGAATTTTTAACTAGATTGTTTAATGAAATTTTGGAAAGTGAGAGGATGCCTGAGGAGTGGAGAAAAAGTGTTTTGGTACCTATCTTTAAGAATAAGGGTGATGTGCAATGCTGCAGTAACTACAGAAGGATAAAATTGATCAGTCACAGTTTGAAGTTATGGGAAAGAGTAGTAGAAGCTAGGTTAAGAAGGGAGGTAATGATTAGTGATCAGCAGTATGGTTTCATGCCAGGAAAGAGCACTACAGATGCAATGTTTGCTCTGAGAGTATTATTGGAGAAATGCAAAGAAGGTCAGAAGGAGTTGCATTGTGTCTTTGTAGACTTGGAGAAACCATATGACAGGATGCCTAGAGAAGAGTTGTGGTATTGTATGAGGAAGTCGGGAGTGGCAGAGAAGTATGTAAGAGTGGTACAGGATATGTACGAGGGTAGTGTGACAGTGGTGAGGACTGCAGTGGGAGTGACAGATCCATTTAAGGTGGAGGTGGAATTACATCAAGGATCAGCTCTGAGTCCTTTCTTATTTGCAGTGGTGATGGACAGGTTGACAGATGAGATCAGACAGGAGGCCCCGTGGACTATGATGTTTGCAGATGACATTGTGATCTGTAGTGAGAGTAGGAATCAGGTTGAGGAGACTCTGGAGAGGTGGAGATATGCTCTAGAGAGCAGAGGAATGAAGGTCAGCAGGGCTAAGACAGAATATATGTGTGTAAATGAGAGGGAGGGTAAAAGAATGGTGAGGATGCAGGGAGTATAGTTGGTAAAGGTGGACGAGTTTAAGTACTTGGGATCAACTGTTCAGAGTAATGGTGAATGTGGAAGAGAGGTGAAGAAGAGAGTACAGGCAGGGTGGAATGGGTGGAGAAGAGTGTCAGGAGTGATTTGTGACCGACGGGTACCAGTAAGAGTGAAAGGGAAGGTCTACAAGAGGGTAGTGAGACCAGCTATGGTATATGGGTTGGAGACAGTGGCATTGACAAAAAGGCAGGAGTCAGAGCTGGATGTGGCAGAGTTAAAGATGTTAAGATTTGCACTCGGTGTGACTAGGATGGATAGGATTAGGAATCAGTATATTAGAGGGTGAGCTCATGTTGGACAGTTTGGAGACAAAGCAAGAGAGACGAGATTGCGTTGGTTTGGACATGTGCTGAGGAGGGATGATGGGTATATTGGAAAAAGATGCTAAGGATGGAGCTGCCAGGTAAGAGGAAAAGAGGAAGGACTAAGATAAGGTTTATGGACGTGGTGAGAGAGGAAATGCAGGTGGTTGGTGTGACAGAGCAAGTTGCAGAGGATAGGAAGAAATGGAAAGAGATGATCTGCTGTGGTGACCCCTAACAGGAAAAGCCGAAAGATGATGATGTATGGCTTGCTTATAAAGAAACACAAAGACACTTATAAATAGCAGAGTCAGTAACACAACTTGCACTTGCAGTTCTCATCTGTTCTCTTCTGAACTATGACTTCTCTACTACACTAAGAAACGTTTTGTACATATTTAATTTTATTTTTCTGTTTTGTTTTATTGGTAATGTGATCAATACATATTGTTAAATTAGAAGCCTTTGATTTATTTTGCAGCTATGTTTCATTTTTGTAAGTTTTCTAGATTTAGCCTTTTATAGATCATTAAATAACAGCTAGTAACAAGAATAGATAGCTGTCATATGCGGTATGTTTTTGTGTTTACTTTTGATATACGTGGAGTTGATGTGTTTCAAGCTGTAGGCCTTGGTTGTCAGAGATCATTTGTAGATGATGTAATTAAATCAGTGCTGCAAAATTAGGGGATTCTGTCTGTAATACTGGTTTAGATCTCTTCAAAACCACTTACTTTGTGATCTTTGGAATCATCATTGTGTTGGTTTGTGCTGTATAGTCTGTTCTCAAAAAAGAATTGCAGATTTTTACAGACACTTGCTGGGCAGTTGAATGTCTCTTTTACCAAACTTTGTGAAAACATTCTGTTTCTCACACACACAAAAAAAACATTTTTTGATGTTTTCTTTGCACAGGGTCTGGGTTCAAGACTTTGCAGTGAAATGTATGGTGGTAACACAGCATGTTATTCTAGCAACTTTCCAAGATTATACAAGCAGTGTTTAAAATGTGCCTCTGTTTTTTGGGTTTTTGCCCCCCCCACAATAAATTTTGGCTGTTTCCAGATTTCTTGTGCTGCAGAGTTCAGAGATACAGCTGAGCTGAGTGTCTAGTAGATTTTACAAGGAGCTGAAAGCTGCAGGTGAAGAGACGTTTAGTGCTGCTTATGCTGAGTCTGCTTGCATAATTAATAGTGGAACAGGTAGTGTACTTGCTTTTGATGGAGTAGGCTGTGGGTTCTACTTCCACAGTATATAGATGCATTGCTGATACTGTACTGTATTGTAAAGGGGTGGATGGTGCTGTTCTTTTATGGTGAAGATACCTACTAACTATGAACCTATCAGTTTGCAATCCATTCCCTATTGCAATATTACTAGATTACCAGCTTATCTTTTTTTCTGTTGTTGTTATGTAACATAGGCAATTTATTCCTCAAGGGCAACATGCATTTTATTTGTAGATCAAACAATGAAATATAAAGTTGTTTGCTAGCAGCAACCTCTTCATTAGTTACAGATCTCTTTAATGTGGAATTATTTAGATGACTTACTACTTCAGAGATTGTGCATATTTACTGATACTGGTGGATTGTAGAAGTTTGAGTAGACTTTTATGATGGAAATGTTCTGAATTGGGCAGTTTTGTCATCATTGGTGCATGCATTTTATTTCATTGTTTACTGTAAAAATGTTCAAAACAATAAAATTAAAATGCCCTTTAACAACTTAAATTTAAAATGCCCTCTAACAACTCTACTGTATTATACAAGGAATATTATTTAATACAGTCAGGAAGGTGTATCAAAGAACACCTGTATGTTTCATGTGCAAGGAGCCTATGATTTGAAAACAGCCCAGCTTTAATCTTTATCTGCCACTGGCAAAATGTATTTTCTTTGAATGTGGGTTTCAATGCTGTTTCAGTGAATATGAGTTTCACGGGCAGAGACGTTTTTAATACTAAGTATATTTTCATTGTGAATCTGCATTGCTTTGTTTAGCAGATGTCTGTTAGTGTTTTGTGCTGTAGAATGCAAAATAAAACTTTAAATGAAATCCAAATCATCACAGAAGTAAAGCAGTATGCACATTACAGTGTTTATGGTAAACGGGGTGAAATAGCCAAGTAATGGGACATTGGAATGGCTGCAGGGGTGAGGCTCCATTCAACCATGATTTTGTGAGGGGGGGAAGGGCAGCAAACTCAAAGACAGCCCTGTCTGAACTATACCTCTCAATTGTCCAGATTTTTGAAGAATGAATAGATTTTTGCTTCTTATTTTTGTTTGTCCCTCATAAAATGTGTAGTTTTCTGGCAAATCATTTAGGAATGAAGTCACTAAATAATGACAGGCATTGAGTTTCAGACTTCATAACCTTCAGAAAATGCATGCTAAAGCAAGACCTGTTATTCTATCAACTGTCTAAGTTTATACAAGATAACTTTTTAGTACTGTTTGTATGTTCCCCCAATATATTTGGCCTTGTCCAGATTTCCTGCATTAAGAGGTTTAGAGGTACATGCAGATAAATTGCTTTATAGAATTAGGAATATCCAAACTTCCCAACTGTCCCCAATTTTGGCTCAAAATGTTGCTCTCCCCCTAATAATCCCTCTGCAAAATGGCAATTTTGGAAGAAAACGTGGAAGTTTACAATTATAAATAACTGTAATGATCAGAGTTATAGATTACTTTTATTTCAGAAATGCATGTAGATTCTCTTATTTTGTAAGCTGCTAAAGTTAACAGTACTAATATTAAAAAGCATCTCTTCTTGGACAGGTTCCCAACTGTATTGTATGGCAATTTTATATTTTTGCATCACATTTTTGGTCTGTTTTTCATAGAATTGTGGTTTTCTGGCAAATTACTGGCAAATATTTAAAGACTGAAGTTAGAAAATAATGACAGACATTGAATTTCAGATTTCATACACTTCAGAAAATGCACACTAATGCAAGACATACTACTATTCTATTATCCTTCTACATTTATAAGAGCACTATTTAAAAATTGTCCTTCTTTTTGGGCCTTTGTCCCACTTCTATGTATGGTTTTGTCCAGATTTCTTGCTCTGAGGTTGAGAGGTATGACAAATGTGTCAGAGCCATCAGTGAGCCAGAGACATTTCAAATTGTGACATACTTGTTGCACCCCACTCCCCCATGTAGTGACTCTGGGTGTGTCCAAGCAAGTCAAGGAGCAGTTATGCAGTGTAAGTGTGCAGAGTATTCCCCCATCCAAGGTAGACACAAGTACGACAGTGGCTTTTCATCTGTCCTTGATTTTGTAGAATGTTCTGGTTTTCTGTCATTTTTATACTGTTGATTTAGGTTTATTCTTATTCAGAAAATGCATGTTGTTGCAGGACCTGTTGGTCTGTGTTTAAGTAGCAATGCTTTAATGACCATCAAGTAAGCTTGTCTGAGATTGTAAGATGCTAGTAAGCTTTAATAAGCATACTGTTAAAGAATTACCAACATTGAAAGCCTTTTTGTTGTTGCCATGCAGAGAATATTTACTTAACTAGATAACGTATAAGTCTTGGGTACTAAAATGCGTATGACAAGTATTTGTAATAAAAGACAGTATTACAGTATTTTCAGAAGCTCAGTACATTTGTTGGAGACTTGCAGTAATCTTTGGCATTCTGTTTAGTTTACGGGTAAAGCCTGCAATCTATCATGTGTGGTCCATAACCTGTGTAGTAATCCTTTAAGCAATTTATCTTGAACTTGTTTCTTGTTTGCTGTTCATTTTTTACTTTGATCATGTTTTCCTATGGCATAAGTAGATAGTTGTTGTCAGGCAGCAGGTCTTTTTTTTGGATAAGAAACATTTTTTATAAGTGGGGGTATCATGGAGATTGCTACTTTCAGCATGTTACTTGGTACTTTTATAAAGCTGAATATAAATTATAATTAGAACTGCAGTGCAAGGAGAAGTGGTTTGAGTTGAGTGCTGCTTGTTTTTTTGTATACTTGATTTTGATTGGCATTCCAGTAATGTATTTAAAAAGTAATTTATTTTTTCATGCCTCACAACCTTTTTGTTTCCATCTAGATATTAAGTAAGCTGTCATGTAGTCAATGCACTGAAATGCTTTTTGTCTTCTACACTTCATTTTGTCTTGATTGGACTCTCATAATGATGGTTGGGCAGCGTATTTAATTAAAGTTCCAGTTATTGTGGTTTTGATCATAGCCCTGCCCCTTTCTAGTTGGTCACACCCCTTCTCATTGGCCCCAGCCATTCAGCTGTCTTCTGCAGCCCCCCTTTGATTTGAAGTCACCAGCCGCCACTGCTTGCAGTATGAAAAAATAGTTAAACAGCAACAAAATACAGTAAAATGCAGTTAAACAGTAATGGATTGCAGTAGATAACAATTAAATATAGTTAATCAGTAGATTGCTTTGAAATAATAGCTCACAAATCACAACAGTAACAGACAGCACAAATAAAGCAATGATTCAGTAGAATACTGTCATCAATTTAGTGAGGCGAACAACAAGCAGTAGTACATATCTCAAACAGCAAAATAAAGGAGAAAGAGGTACAGTTTTTTATGTACAAAGTGAAGAGACAGAAGATAATGAGATAATTCAAGGTTCAGAAGCTAAAGGGCTGGGCCTTTACAATGTTCTCACTATAAACAGTAGAATGAGCTGATGTAATATGACTGGGAGGAGTGTCCAGTCCCTGAAAGTGTCACAAACAGTAACATATATTCAGCTCTATCAGACAGCAAAAAGGAGACTAAAAACAATTCCACCAATTGCAAAAAACAGTTGTACAGATTACAGAGATATGTAGTAAAACAGAAGTGTAGAAAACAATTGAAAATAAACACTTATCTTTTTTCCAATATCATAGCAGGGGAAAAGGCAAAAGGTCAGTCTCTCTGCAGCTTTGCACAGCTTGAGCAAACAAGTATAAATGGTTTAAAACACTGGCTATTAAAGGCAAAAAAACAGAAATCAGCCCAATTATCCAATCACAAATAACAGTTTTGCAGGAATGCTTTTAGCTAGATTAAACCAGACTGATTTACTTTCTGCCGCAAAGAAAAACAGCTAGGCTTCTCTAAATAAAAGATTTCACTACAAGCTGAAAGGCTCACAAACAGTAACAGATATTCAGCTCTATCAGACAACAAAAAGGAGATTAAAAACAGTTGCAAAAATCAGTTGTACAGATTACAGAGATATGTAGTAAAACAGAAGTGCAGAAAACAATTGAAAATAAACACATCTTTTTCCAATATCACAGCAGGGCAAAAGGCAGATGGCTAGTCTCTCTGCAGCTTTGCACAACCTGAGCAAATAAGTATAACTAGTTTAAAACACTGGCTATTAAAGGCAGGGAAACAGAAACCAGCCCAATTATCCAATCAAAAATAGCAGTTTTGCAGGAATGCTTTTAGCTAGATTAAACCAGACTGATTTTCTTTCTGCCACAAAAAAAAAAAAAAAAAAAAAAAAACAGCTAGGCCTCTCTAGACAAAAGATTTCACTACAAGCTGAAAGAGTCACAAACAGTAGCAGATATTCAGCTATATCAGGCAACAAAAAGGAGATTAAAAACAGTTGCACCAATTGCAAAAAAAAAACAGTTGCACAGATTACAGAGATATGTAGTAAAACAGAAGTGCAGAAAACAATTGAAACTAAACACTTATCTTTTTCCAATATCACAGCAGGGCAAAAGGCAGAAGGCCAGTCTCTCTGCAGCTTTGAACAATTTCAGCAAACAAATTATTAATGCAAACAAGTATAGGCTATATTAGGTGTCAGGAGCCATCAGTAGGATGTAACTGCAGAAGCACATGGAGGTGTCACTAGGTTATAATGAGTTATGTTTTGTTGTTTTCTGTATGACTAACTCATCACTGTTCACACTTATGAGCTGTGACAACTATTCTGCCAAGCTTTTGTTATGCATCTGTTTGGTTAACAGCTTCAAATTGATTTGTATGCAGAGTGACTCGTACAGTCATGCATTTTGAGGTGCCTACAGAGCTATTGTATGAGGTGAGAGAAGTCTCTTAAATGGCATTTGTTCTATATAACTATCTTTTCTAATTCCTAGCCAGCAACCAGCTTCAGATGCACATCTACTCTACTGTATAAATGTACATTGTCTGTAGTGCTTCACTTGTCATTAGACTGCCAAGGAGGCAAAAAGACTGTACCAACTAAAGAAATGCTGGCAGAATTTCCACTGTCTACAACCTTTGAAGTAAATAACTTCCTGCATTGACTTTTAAATTGTTTGGTGATGAGAATGCTACTGCTACTAACTTGTTGATATTTGCATATTAAAGACTATTAACATTGCATAAAATGGAGAGATGTGGCAAACACTGTCTCACTTTTTACTTAGACTTTCATTCGCTTGTGTTTTCCATCCTCATAACTTATACAGCAGCTATAACATAAGTAATCTTTCTCAGAAGAAGCATTTAAACCTACTCTTAATGAGTAAACAGTTGTCAGGATAGGAAGTATACATTAAGAAACATTTGACTTCTCAATCATTCCCTGATTGCTAGCTAAACTCCATGCTGTTTGCTTATCCTATGAACCACTAATCCAATAAACTTTGATAAAAGTTGGGATTTCTCAGGTATTCATCTCTTGTGGCATCCTATCTTTCTGTATAAGATAATATGGTTTTTAGTGATTTAACAAACTAAACCTTAATAATTGTTTAGATGACATAATAGTCTTCTTCAGTGGGACTGACTACAATTCTTTAAATATATATTTGCCATATGAGCTGCATAAAATGCAGGTAGGATGCAAAGGAAATATGATACACTACTGAACTCATAACCACGAACGCTATTTTATTTTGATCAGGCCTCAACATAAAGGCCTCTTGATGCCAACTTGAAAAGGAAATGAATCTAAAACAGCTGATTCCTCTACCTATGTATTACATTTGACCTTATCCTGACTTTCAGGTCTAACACAGATGAGACAGAACTTACTAACTTACTTTACTAAACTTAACTTCCTTGCTATAAAATCCAATGACTAACAAATTTAGCACACAAGCTGAATTTAAAGAAGATAGTAAGAGAAAATATATATATTTTTGCCTTCAGGCATTTTGTAAGGGCATTTTCTGGATAAGTTATGCTGTCATTTGTGCCCCCACAACTGACGGCTTACAATTCTTTAGGAATTGTATAATGTTATCAGTATTCCAGGATTTGAAATACTCTGTTAAAGAACTTCTCATGTTGAATGCATTTGCAAATGCAATCAGGATAAAGGAGAATTATCATGTTAAAATCTGGACCAAACTTGTGTAAGCTTCTTATTGTACTAAACGTAAACATAAATGGCAAATTATTTTAATATTTGTAACTATGAGTACTATTGTAATCACTGTGCCTTGTGCCAGTGTCATGAATAAAAAGGGTCAGTAGACCTGGTTACCTACCCAATTATCAAATATCAATAAATAATATAAGTAAGTATGTATCATAAGTATTTCTAAAGAGTTTGCACTTCTACACTGGTTGCATCGGTATCTAACCTGAAGAAATAGGGCTCTGTACTCAATAGCATGTCTGTCTTGTCTGCTAGAAGGAAGCATTATCAGATGCAAGACTTTCAGGGGTCAATTTGTTTTCTAGAAGTAAAACAGCTTGGGCAGTAGGAAGTTTAATTCACACTGTAGCAGGTTCTGAGTTAAGTTTACATCCATTAACTTCCTGCTGTCCTGCCATATTATTTCTGGCTAGCACACTGTGATTGCAGCACATGTGGTTATAACTTGGGCTAAAAGCATATTGGGATGGTTGCCTTTTATTACTTTGTTTGTGAACTTTGGAACAGCTGCATGGTGAGATGTGAGATTTTGCTTACAAGTCACAGTTTAAAACTGCTGTAACAGAACATTTTACAAGTTTGATTGCCAACAAATTTTATCCAGGAGAGATCTTCTAGTCTATATTGCATACTAGACATACATTTTACCAGAAAAAAGGCAGTCTGTGTTGTGTAAGTATTTTACTGATTTTTAATGGTAACTCTAAGCTACATTATTGCAGTTTTCTCACTGGTATCAGTAATATACCCAGGCAGATTTTACTTTATATTAGTCTGTAACCTGGGTTTGTTGCAAAAGTCAAAACAGTAAAAGACTGAATTGCAGATGTTGGACCTTAAAAGTCAGAAAACATATAAGACAGAAACAAAGCATGATAAATGTAATATTACTATTAAAAACCAATAAAATAAACATTAATACAGATGAAGACATATTGCTGTGTCCCTCAGTGTTCATGTGTTTGTTTTATCACTGGATTAAATAAATTATGTGTATGTATAATATAGGAACTGATTGGAACTGACATCCATTGAAACTTATTTTCTCCTGAAGTTTATTTCTTCAGATGGAAAACATACCACAGAAGAACATAGAAGACACTACATTTTATGTCCATTGTATTTGTCAATTTTGGGAGGGGTTGTACTCCACACACCACTGTTAACTAACTAGTAACTGGTATAATCAAACTCAATGTCACCACAACACAATAGAGAAAACAAAAGAAAAGAAAAAAGTCCTTAACTTTGGCAACTCTTCCAGCATTTGCAGAAATGTTAATTTTTTCTGCAATTTTGGCAGAACTTGATGTCACATCAGCCCTTTCTGTTTCTTCAGAAGTAGTTTAGGTAAAATTATCAGTAATCAAGTATTATATGTGCTGCTTTAACAAACTCATTGGTGATGGCTACATGAACTCAATGAAGAACTAAACCCGCACATAAGGCAGTTGTTTAATCTTAGCCTTACCACAGGATATGTGCCCAAGGAGTGGCATACGGCAACTGTGGTCCCACTCCACAAATGCGGTGCCTCTACGGACCCTGGTAATTACCGCCCCATAACCTTAACAAGCCTGGTCTGCAAAGCTATGGAGAGGATCATAATGGAACTCATAAACAAGGACATAGGGGACTTGCAGACCTTGGACCCAACCCAGTTTGGCTTTGTCAAGGGCAGATCTTGCCTTTTGAACTTGGTCGACTTCTTCGAAACAGTTACCAAGGCCATTGATGAGGGAAAGGCAGTCCATACAGCCTACCTTGACCTTGCAAAAGCTTTCAACACAATACCCCACTCGGGTATCATAGAGAAACTTACCAGCTTAAATGTAAACCCATACGTCACAAGATGGGTTGCAAACTGGCTAAAGGACAGAACCCACAGGGTTAGAGTTGCTGGAGCCATGTCAGACTCCAAGCTGGTTACAAGTGGTGTCCCACAGGGCTCAGTCCTTGGCCCCCTATTGTTTGGCATCTACTTCTCAGAAGTACAGGCAAACATAGGAGGACTATGGCTGACAAAGTTTGCAGATGACTGCAAACTGGGTGCCATAGTGGATAGTACATCGGACACAGACATCCTTCAGAGGGTCTCACGGAAACTGATAGCTGGTGCCAGAGCCATGGCCTGAAGTTAAATGCAAAAAGTGTATAGTCATACCCTTGGGAAAAACAAGGTAACCCCAAGCTACCATATAGGTGGCAACCCACTAAGCACAGAAGAGGTTATCAGGGACCTGGGTACCCAGGTTGACAGTGGCCTCTCGTTTGACACTCACGTTGCTAAAGTGGTTCGAAAGACCTTCTACATTGCCCATCTGATCATGAAGGGATTCACATCCAGATCAAGTGAGGTCATTGTTCCCCTGTACTCTTCACTTATCAGACCAATGATTGAGTACAATGCCCCATTCAGGATGTATCTCACCCGACACCTGCAGCAATTGGAGAGACCCCAAAGTTCCTCACCAAAAGGATAAAGGGACTCCAAAACCTGTCATATACTGCCAGACTGAAGAAACTCCAACTCTATTCAGTTGCATACCGTCTGCTCAGAGGTGACCTGTGCCTGACATACAAGGCCATGACCAACCCGAATTAATGGACATGCTCCACCTCAAAAATCCAAATCCACCAGAACCACTAGAGCAAGTGACTTAAACCTTAGCACGGATATAAATAGGATGTGCTGGAGGGATAGATTTATCACCCAGAGACTCCCCATGCTGTGGAATAAAATCCCAGTCCATGTGAGGCAGAGCACCTCGCTGGCTCTGTTCAAGAGAAATCTTGACCGGTGGATGGGAGATCGTAGGTTTACCCCGGGAATCATCTCTGTGTCACTGCTGGACAGAGGCACAACAAACTAATGGGCACATTATTTCTAACATAAGGGGTGGCGTAAGCCACATAACTTTGGGCTAGGCTTATAAATGCCTTAGGGCAGATAGCCTAGTATAAACCTATGAATCTATGTAATATAGTTAGATTAAATTACATTGAGCATGGAAAAGCTCTGTACGACAATGTACATGTATCACACTAGAAATTAACAGTACCTCTGCAGGATAAATTGTGATTGGTGAACTAACCCTAAAATGTTATTGCAATCCCAGTTCTGGGCATAGTCATGCATACAACCTATACTTTTATTTTGTTCAGTTAGAGTGTTATAACTTTAAAGCTAAAACAGTTCTGGGTTATTTATCATGCTTTTATTTTATTAATTTATAGACTGTCTTAATTTTTTCAGCATTCCAGTCTGATGGAATTGTTCTTATTTTTTTTTCCTTAAGCCTGTCGTTTCAATGGTGGGGAGCTTATGTTGCAATATTGTAGTTATATGCTAGCTAGAAACATGCAAAGTCTGGGGATGAGGGGGCTACATTCTGTAAGCTTATTTACAAGTTGGTAAATAGCCTCCAAATTTCTAACTATGCTCCTGCTGACAGTACTTTTCCAGATTTCTCATAAAATAAGATGGAAAGGGAATAAAGAACACTGAATAACTGTGATGTTTTTTAATACTGAATGCATTATTATATAATAACCACCTGTTGTTGCCTTCATGCTTACCCTAGAATCTCTGCTTTTCTCTTTTCCTAGTTGAACTCTACAGTTCCCTACAAAACGGTGTCTACAGGACTGCAATCAGTTTCTCTCAACATTTAAACAGAGTAGGTTGCACACACAAAAAGCATTTGTTAAGCTTTCACTTACAGTGCTTTGTAATTAAGCAGGTCACCATATTGGTCAGCCATAGGGCTCTTTGTTTCTACTTGAGTGGTTGCCTCCTTCCCCTGTAACTGAAGTAAATTTGACTCTTACATTAAGAGCTGTACTACTTACCTTATAGCCTTAGGACACCTTAGGAAACCTTGTAAACTGTAATAGCCCCGTGACGTTCGCCCTCGCTACGCTCGGGCTCTCTTCACTCCCCTCCCTGCCCCCAATTCCCTCCCGCCCCCAGTACCTCTAAATTTATATTATACCATGACCCCCCATTAATATTCCAAAACGTGCACGCTGATTGGCCAGCGTGCGTTATCATCGACTTATACTAATGGAAAAAGGTCCAGTCTCCCGGACTTTTTCCATTAGTATAAGTCTCTTTTAAAACACTGTCTCGCTATGTTAAAAGAGTTTAACATAGCGACACAGGTTTAAAAAAAGAAACAGAGATCTCCGTTGCTTTTTTTAGAGCTGTCTCGCTATGTTAAACTCCTTTAACATAGTGACACAATAAAAAAACGGAGATCTTGCTTTCTCCGTTGCTTTTTTTTAAACCTGTCTCGCTATGTTAAATGGGTTTAACATAGCGAGACAGCTTTAAAATAAGCAATGGCTCCGTTGCTTATTTTAAAGCTGTCTCGCTGTGTTAAACCCATTTAACATAGCGATACAGGTTTAAAAAAAAAAAGCAATGGAGAAAGCAAGATCTCCATTGCTTTTTACTGTTTCGCTATGTTAAATGGGTTTAACATAGCGAGACAGCTTTAAAATAAGCAACGGACATCTCCGTTGCTTATTTTAAACTGTCTCGCTATGTTAAACCCATTTAACATAGCGATAAAAGCAACGGAGATCTTGCTTTCTCCGTTGCTTTGGCCACAACTCTGATGTACTGCGTAGGCATGCACAGTACATCAGAACTGCCGCGGATACCAGACAGCTGCGGAAGGGCAGCAAAGAGGCATTATACAATGCCATTATTTAAGAAAAGTAATTATTTATTTTCTTAAATAATGTCATAGTATAATAGCAATAACCCACTTCTGGGTGTGGGTAATGTGGGATTTACCCACAGTTGTCTTTGTTTGGTCCCTCAGGCTTTGCCCTCGGGACCAAACCATACCAACCGTGGGTAAATCCCGCATTACCTACACCCAGGCGTGGGTTATTGCTATAGTACTATAGCCGCTCCCCCACTTTCTAGATCCTATCTGCTTTCATCTGGTATAATTCCACCCACCCCCATTCTACTACCTACATTTTAATAGCACCTATTAGCTTTCATCTGGCATTCTCCCATCCCCCTTCCAGTACCTTTACCTCACCACTCAATCTTCTGGTGTTGCATCACCAGGTAAAACAGTTCCTTAACTCACTAGCTGAATCACAGATAATGATATACTCCTCTTTACTACCCCTCTTGTTCACCATACCTCCTTACCTTGTATGAAAACCAGTTTCTCACGGGATTTCAGGTCCCAAAAGGCCATACTATCACCCCAGCTATAAATCCTTCCACCTTCAACCATACTTACAGTACCAGATCCTATCCAACATCTTGTTCAGTCTATCAACATCTCAACCCCAGGCACATTAGCTCTGGATCCAAACACTGCCACAAACTAATAAACAAATTCCTGAAGTTTATCACCAAGTATAGACTCAACCTAATACTTGGTGGTGATATTCACCCCAACCCTGGCCCACTCACTTCAGATACACATACCCCCTCTACTTGCAATCTAAGCTACAAACCTACAATTAATAGGCCAACTAACTCTCTCCTTGTCTGTCATCTCAATATTAGAAGCATTAATAAGAAGGTACATGAATTGCATGCACTTCTGGATGTCCACTCCCCTGAGATTCTCTGTTTATCTGAAACCTGGTTAAAACCTAACACTAAAGACAATGAAGTGTTACCACCTGGGTACAACATACACAGGCTGGATCATGCTTCAAGGAAGGGGGGTGGGGTAGCTGTACTCTATAAATCTGAGTTGAATGTCACCATATATGTAATACAACCTCCTCAGATTAATAACTCAGAGATTCATGCCACCAAATTGCAACTTAATAAAAATAAATGCATTAATATCATCTGTATGTACATTCCCCCATGTAACAATATATCTACATTTGAAGATATCCTGCACTGGCTATCATGTCACTACCCCCAAGAAACCCTACTACTTGGAGACTTTAACATAGACTGGGGCACCTGTTCCTCAGAATCCCCAGCCACACATATTAACCTGCATGCATTTACACAAATCATATCCACCCATACCAGGATAGGTAAACCCAACCAAAAAGAAAGTATACTTGACTGGGTACTCATAAACAGTCACCCCCAACTGTACACCTCTGGTACCCTCCTTAATGGCCTAAGCGATCACCTTCTCACATATGTAATTAAGCACAAAACCATTAATTCCCAACAACCCTTACTCAGAAAGGTTAGAAACAATAAAAACTTTGACCCTGCCAAATTCCAACAAGAACTAAACTCATGTAATTGGTCTATTCTAAAACACCTTCCCTTAGAGGAAGCAGTAGCATACTTTAACAACAAATTCCTTGAGATCCTTGATTTGCATGCACCTGTTTGTTCAAAGAGAACCAAGGCAAAAACTGCACCATGGCTTTCTATAGAGTCTAAACTCAAAATTACTCTTAGAAATAAAGCATGGGCTTTATGGCGTTCTTCTAAAGACCCTCAAGATCTCATTAAATACAGGCAATCCAGGAACGAAACCAAAAAATCAATTTTACAAGACAAAAAACAATACTACTGTAATTTACAGACAGTAAATCAAAATAACCCTCAGAAGTTTTGGGCAGGTTTAAATAATCTACTACATCCTGGACAAACTTCAACCCCAATCCCTGCTGCTACTATTGATAAAACCCCTGAAGATGTTTCTGATAGTTTTAACCAATTCTTTACTGAGACAATTCAAGCCCTAGTTAGCCAACTACCTCCTAGCTCCCTGGTCCTGAAAGTAGCACCCTAGAAATCTACTGCATTCAGCTTCCAACCAGTCGCCACTTCACTTATCCGTACCTTGATCAAAAATTAAAACTCACTACACTTTCTGCTGATCAACTCCTGCCGGTACCTACAAAATCAGCTGATGCTATTGCTTACCCCGTCTCAATACTAATCAATCGAACCATAGTAGAAGCTAAAATTCCCACCATCTGGAAAATATCCTATGTCATCCCACTTCACAAAGGAGGCAGCTCTACTGAATTCTCCAATTATAGGCCAATAGCTATACTCTCTCCACTTGCAAAGATTATGGAAAAATGTATTCATAGACAACTCATGCACCACCTAATCCAAAATCGCCTTATGGCAGACACTCAGCATGGCTTCCTTCCTCATCACAGCACTACTTC
Source organism: Protopterus annectens (assembly GCF_019279795.1). NCBI lineage: Eukaryota > Metazoa > Chordata > Ceratodontiformes > Protopteridae > Protopterus > Protopterus annectens. Next base: position 1,148,287,984 of record NC_056729.1, on the reverse strand, counting down.
AGCCCTCCTAGTCTTTACTAACACCATAAACCATAATCACAACAATAATTATATATCCTCAGCCCTCTTTTTGGATCTTTCCAAGGCATTCAATATGGTTGATCACCAACTTTTAATCCACACCCTGCAAACATTCTGTCTAGATACTGGAGCCCTCCAGTGGTTTCAATCCTACCTGAATGGTCGACAGCAGGCTGTCTTCTGGCAGAACAAACTCTCTAACCTTCTACCTAACACCCTTGGAGTACCACAAGGCTCTATACTAGGGCCCTTGCTGTTCTCCATCTTCATTAACAACCTTTATACTGTCATCCCAAAAGTCAGCTGTATCCAATATGCTGATGACTCTACTCTGATTTGCTCAGCCACATCTCCAGTAGAGTTATGGTCAGCTACCCAGACCACCTTTAATACAATAGAAAACTGGCTTTCTGAACATCATCTGATCCTAAATCCCAAAAAAACTAAAATGCTGTTATTTTCACCAACACGTAGGTCTACCGCTTTCACCTTTACCATAAAATCAAATGATGGCACAATAATCTCCCCTGATCCATCTACAAAACTATTAGGTGTCATCATAGACAATAATCTAAACTTTGACCTACATGTTAACCAAACTATCAAAACCATCAATAAAAAACTAGAGTCACTTTACAGAATAAAAGCCTTCCAACCCCTCCAGCTAATATTGCCATAGCTTGCTCTCACCTTCTTTCAACCCTTCTGTATGCATCTGCTCTACTCTCGAATTTGAACAAGACTGTCCTTAACAAACTCTCAATTTGCTACAACCACATTGCCAGGTTTGCCACTGGGCTGCTTTTTAGGACACATCATTGCATCAATCTAAATCAGCTTGGGTGGCTTGAACTACCCAGCCTAATCCAGTATAACCAACTGATTATGGCCTATAAAATCCTCTATAATACGGACAATACTCCTGCACTTAAAAATATTATCACCCCCTATAACAATCCTAGACCGCTTCGATCCTCCAACAAACTACTAATTCAGACTAGCAAAATTAATAACACAGCCGGTGATTCTCTTTGCAAACTCTGTAAGTAGATCCTGGAACTCTCTTCCAGCTGATATTACCTTACTTTCCACCTTAGGTCAATTTAAAACTAGACTCAGACAACATTTGTCACTTAACTGGCTATGTCAATGTATCAAGCCTGGCTAACTCTCTCTAGAATGTGTAAAAATCTGTTAACCAGTTTACTGTGTAATTTAATTTAACCCTGACTTGTGCTCAGGATTAACTGTAACCTGTGGAACTAACTTGCTTACTTATGTAATCTCTGTAAATAGTCTGCTTGTAATATGTAATTCTGGTATTATGTAATGCTGTATCTGCTTACCCTTGAAGCTTTTCTCCCCAGGCCTCCACTGAAAATGGACATGCATCCAGTCGGACTATCCCGGTCAACAAATGTAAAATAAATAAATAAATAAAAATACTAACTTGGAGAAACTTTAGCGTTTATCATTATGGATGGAAGCATTTATTTCAACAACAATAAATATCTAAAGGGTAGACAACAGAAAACATGTTTTGAAATCAGCTCTTGTATAATCAAATTCACCAAATATTAAATAATCACAAATGGGAAAAACTATACATGGGGAAGAAATTTATCAGAAGGAAATATTAAGGCATTTTTGCACAAGATTTGTGGCTATACCCTCCAAGACTTGTATAACCTAGGTGCCAGATGCATATATGTTACAAATGGTATATCACTACTGAGTTAGTATATCTAAGTTTTTGCGGTGCAATCAGATAAGATGCCTCTGTACAAAAGTAGCCTTCCTACAAAAGGCAACAGTTGGACTTGTTTTGTTATTATTATTGGCTATGTGCTTTCAATCCACAGATGTGTTATTTTTAGACAGTGTTCCAGAATTCACTCACTAGAAACTGCAGATTCAGGTTTGTATAAACAGAAGTTGAGTTCATGGCATATACCCACAACACATGCCAGTCTCATTACAGAAAGCAGTTGGCAATTGAGTATTGGATACCAACAGGATTACAAATGTCTGAGCAAGAATGAAGGAATCTGAAGAAAAAAGAAGTGAAATCGAATAGTATGGATGTGAATGCAACATGATACCAGGCATGCAATAAATTTATACTGCTGTGATCATTTGCAGTGTGAAACTTACAGATCAATGATAAATATACAGTGGAGTAATGACACTGGGACAGAAATATTGCTTTACATTTTTCCGATGGCAGATGGAGTACAGGGGCAATATTACCTGAGGGTGCAGGTAGTGCAAGGGCAGCAGAGACAGTGCTACCAGGTTGGGTCCTCTACATGCTGGGCATCTGTGCTGTAGCCTGTGGAGTGGGTGTAGGCTGATCCACTGGGGCTGGCCTACCTCACTGTGCTGTAAAGCATTTAGTCACTTGTTACAGATGGATGACATGGAGACATTTTTATGGCACATAACAGAAAATAAAGAAAAACATATAATGGTTGAGGTGAGAGAAAAAAGGAAATAAAATTAGTACCATCATATGTGAAATACAATGCATTAACACAATTATACAACTATTGTATCTGAAATATTACATTTAAGTATACATCCTAACAACTGCACACCATAACTACAGATTGCTGAAAGTAATCCTTGAAATGTTCATATACTGCACATATGCTTGCTCCAATTATACAGCTTACAATTAACAGTAGGGCATTTATGCTACTTGTATAAGTTTCATTTTATGTAATATTATTAAAGAAATGCAGTATTGTATAGCTGTTAGTCATGGTATTTGAACCCACAACCTCTTACTACAGTCTTATACTTGACTCCTAAAGTTAGTTTGTGCTAGAGACTAATGCATGCATACTTGCTTTTACAGTAGGATATGCATGCTCAATTTGATACAACTGTATAAACCCCCCCAAAAAATCTATCTTTAGCTTTGAAAGCTACAGTAATACTTCTGTTGTGCTGCATACATACCAGTTGTTACCCTCAGTGTCTCCATTCGATCAACATGAGCCCGGAGATTAAACTCTATGTTGGCATTAAGCTGCGGAAAGAACAGAAATGAACAGAAGAGCATTATGCATACCAGTCTTACCTGTATTTAACCTTCTATGTATTGCAAATACTCACTTATTATCATACTTACACAGCTGTGGGATGTCACCAGTTTGTAACTCAGTCAATCACTGTTTGCTTCCTCACTGTCTCTCCTTCTTTTAACAGATGAAGAAATCTGTTCATTTTATCATAGCTGGACTTCTGAGAAGAACACGTCTTAAAAAGTTGGGCTTTGATTGCTCTGTTGTTCTTAGCATTAGGCACCAAAAAAATAGAACTGATAGGCAAGGTTGTTCTGGTTTGCCTAGATAGAAGTCTCCCCCCCGGGTATAACATCACCCCACCTGGGTATAACATCACCCCACCTGGGTATAACATCACCCCACCCTGGGCATAACATCACCCCACCTGGGTATAACATTACCCCACCTTGGGTATAACATCACCCCACCTGGGTATATATAACATCATTAGACTTGACCGCACTGCCAAAAAGGGAGGAGGGGTAGCAATTCTCTATAAAGCAAAATTCCAAATTAGTACTGCAAATCTGATTTCTACCCTAGATAATAATGCCGAAGTTATCAGCTCTAAGCTACAACTCAACCCTAGTAAATCTATAAACATCATTTGTGTATATCTTCCTCCAGGAAATAACATTAACACACTTGAAAGTATCCTCAGTTCACTCTCTACCAACCTCCCTCAAGAAACATTAGTCCTAGGTGACTTTAACATTGATTGGAATTCCTGTAATAATACAAACCCCGCCTCTCACATAAACCTATATGGCTTTACACAACTTATCAATTGTCCTACCAGAACTAATAAAACCAATAACAACGAAGCCACCTTAGACTGGATTCTTACTAATACTCCCCAACAAGCCTACCAATCAGGCACCCTTCCAGATGATCTTAGCGACCACTCACTAACTTATGTCATTAGACATAAAACCAACCTAACTTTACCTACCACTTATAGAACACTACGTTCAAAAAAGAAATTTAACTCTGAACATTTTCAAGCTGAATTAATACAATGTAATTGGTCTCCACTAAAATATCTCCCACTTAATGAAGCAGTAGAATACTTCAATTCTACATTCTTATCTATCCTGGATCATCATGCCCCAAGTCGCACTATTAGAACCAAAGCCAAGGCAGCACCCTGGTTGACCAATAATACTAGGCAAAAAATCATTCTCAGAAACAAATCTTGGGCTAAATGGCGTGCCACTAAGACTCTAACTGACCGCCAGAACTTCAGAGAGCTTAGAAACAGTACAAAAAAAGCCATCCTAACAGACAAAAAAAAACTATTACCTTCAATTACAACAAACCTCCAAAAAGGAACCTAAATAATTCTGGGCCAGTATTAATAATCTTTTATCCCTAGGCCAGTCTATTACACCTAACTCTCAGGACTCTAACCCAGAGAATCCCACACAGATAGCCAATGACTTTAATTCTTTCTTCACTAATACTATCCAAACCCTTGCTAGTCACCTATCTCCCTACACCTTGAAGCTACTCTCACCTACTTTAAATCCACCTTCCTCCCTTTACCTACAACCTGTTTCTACCTCCTTTATCTTATCACTGCTCCAAAAATTAAAACCTACCACCCCCTCTGCAGATAAACTTCCTGCAGGATTCTTGCAAATAGGAGCCAAAGCTATTGCCTATCCCATTTCTATTCTGATAAATAGGCCTATAAATGAAGGAATCTTCCCTTCTATCTGGAAGATATCTCACATCATCCCTCTACACAAAGGGGGAAACTCTAACGATTACTCAAACGTTCGCCCCATAGCACTTCTATCCCGTATAGCTAAAATCATGGAAAAATGTATCCATAAACAACTACTTAACCACCTTCTCAATAACAACCTACTTGCTAACTGTCAGCTTGGATTTAGACCTTCCCACAGTACCACCACTGCTTTACTCTCCTTTACCAACTCCATCAGCTATAACCGTAACAATAATAATCTATCATCTTCAGTCTTCATTGACTCATCTAAAGCTTTCAGCATGGTTAATCACAAACTTCTTCTGCACATACTAAAATCTCTCTCACTTGATCCTCCTTCCTTAACTTGGTTTACATCTTACCTTGAAAACCGTCAGCAGGCAGTACTCTGGAAAAACTCACTATCTAATCTCCTTCCTATCTCTCTAGGTGTACCTCAAGGCTCTATCCTAGGCTCCCTTCTATTTTCTATCTTTATTAACGACCTCCAATCAGCTATCCCAAACACTACCTGCATACAATATGCAGATGATTTGACTATAATCTGTACTGCTACCTCTCAAATTGAACTCCAGTCTCTTACCCAAAAAGCTTTTACCTCTGTTGAACAGTGGTTCTTAGACCGTTGCCTACTCCTCAACCCTAAGAAAACCAAACTGTTACTGTTCTCACCTACCCGTAAATCTACCCCACTAAACTTCACTTTCACTTCCACTGATAGTACTGTTATTTTTCCAGATTCAACTACAAAATTATTAGGGATAACTATTGACAATAATCTCAGCTTTGACGCTCATATCAACAATACATTAAAATTAGTTAATAAAAAAATAGGATCCCTTTACAGAATCAAACCCTTCCTTACACCCATAGCAAGGACCACATTAGCTAGATCTCACCTAATCTCTACTCTTCTATATGCTTCCCCCATTTACACTAATCTCTCCAAAAACAACCTTAAGAAACTAGCTATATCTTACTATAATATTGCTCGATTTGCTACAGGATCCCCATTTAGAACTCACCACTGCCTGAACCTAAGACAACTAGGTTGGCTTGAACTTCCTAACCAGCTTGTACTTCAACAGCTCTTAACAGCTCACAAGATTCTATACTACCCAACTAAAATACCAATACTTTCTAACCTCATTTCACCATACAATAACCTGAAACATCTACGTTCTTCTAACAAACTACTGATTAATATTCCCAAACCCAAAAACTCTGCAGGTGACTCCCTCTTTTCCAACACTGTTGGAAAAATGTGGAACAAACTCCCCTCTGATATCTCATCTTTATCCTCTCTACCACTTTTTAAAAAGCAACTGAAAATGCATCTTAATAAACACTGGCTTTGTTCCTGCACCAACCCAGATTAACTTTCCTTCTTCCTCTCTCTCCTTTCTTCTTACATGATTTGTTCTTTCTCTTCTCCTTATATCCTGATAGCTGTCCCTCTACATAACATCTATGCAGATATATGCTATCATATATACACTGAATGACATTGGTAATCCAAAAAAAAAAAAAAAAAACCCTTTTTTTGTATTTTTATTTTTATTTTAAAACATCGTATGATTATACTTTTCATTTTTGCTCCTATCATATTTGTGTATTTGTGTCTTAACTAGCTCTGTTTAAAAATTTAAATTTTGTATTACCTTTTCTCTATTTAAACTTGTAATGACTGTTGGAGCTTATCTCCCCGGGCCTCTACTGAAAATGGACATGTATCCAGCTAGACTAGCCCGGTCAACAAATGTAAAATAAAATAAATAAATAAAAATAAGTCTCAGAGCAGGCCAGCCATGTAGGTTGTCACAGGGTATATTTCTGCGATTAAGTAAATTAAAGAAGATATCAGTATTGTCATGCTTTGACCTCTCTAGTAATCACTTTGCACTCTGTACTGCACGTTCTGCAAGGCCGTTTGACTGTGGGTATTCAGGACTACTAGTAACATGGATATAAAGTTCCACTCTTTTGCAAATCTCTGAAACAATTGACTTGTAAACTGAGCACTGTTGTCAGAAATAATTTTGTACAGACTACCATGGACTGAGAAATGACATTCCATCTTGGTAATAACAGCACCAGATGTTAGGTTAGGTAGCAAATCGATCTCAAACCAGTTTGAATAAAAGTCTACCAACACTATAGGTTCATAGGTAGGTTCATAGGTAGGTACTAGGCTATTGGCCCTTGAGCCTAGTTAAGCTTAGCCAGAATGGTACCCTGGCTTTTGCCACCCAAGAAAATTATTTTCCTGTGCCCCTGTCGAGCAGAGCCACAGAAGTGATCCCCAGGGTGAATTTCCTATCTCCTATTCAATCATCAAGATTTTTCTTGAAGAGTGCTAATGAGGAGCTTTTACATAATTTGGCAGAGGTGGGATTCAAACTGTGCATGTTTTACATGCTAAACCATGGCAGTACCACTACACTACAGCAGCTAAGTAGTAATGATTGTTCCACTCAAATATGTCAGTTGCTACTATTGACAAAGATAGTTCAGGAATTTGGCTTAGCTGAAGTGGCTCTTTTTGCAAATGAGGTTTAGTACTGTTGCATACTGAACAAGAAGAAAGCACTTCATCAACGTCTTTCAATAGAGAAGGCCAAAATACTAGTCCTCTCACCCTTCTTTTGGTAGAATTGGAACTTGGGTAGCTACGATGCAAAATCTGAACGTATTTACATTGTAAGGAAGTAGGAACAATAATGTTTGGACCTTTGAAAATGATATCATCTTCCATCAGCATCTCATCTCTGTATGGAAAATAGGGTTGTACTTCTGACAATACACAGGATTGCTTTGATGGCCATCCTACATTGATGAAGTGGTTGAGCTTTTGTTAAATAGGATCAATCTTTGCAAGATCTCTTAGCTCATCAAGTCTCGTGGTAGAAAAATTATGCACTTCCATGACATCAATCAAAATTCTCTGCATCAAGCTGTTCCATAGTATTTCTGGGCGATCTGGATAAAGTATCAGCCAGATAAAGAAGTTTGCTTTTATAAAAAACATTTTGAAATTATACTTTTTCAATTTGAGCATCATTCTCTGTAGTCTTGCTGGAGCTGAATGCATAGGCTTCTTCAAAATAGTGACTATAGGCTGATGGTCAGTTTCTATCTGGATAGCTCAGCCATAAATAAAATCATGGAACTTCGAACATGCAAACACAATTGCCAAAAGTTCCTTCTCAATTTCAACATACTGCGTTTGAGTTTGGATAAGATTTCTAAATGCATAGGCAACAGGTCTGCCCTCTTGAAGAATAACTACACCAAGACTGAACTTTGAAGTATCACAGGAAAGAACTACTGTTTTGTGGACATCATAGTACCTTAATGTAGGCGGGTTGACAATTTGTTGTTTGAGGTTTTGAAATGCTCTCTGCTGTTGATCCAACCATGACCAGGCAACATTTTTGCATGCCAGCTCTCGTAAAGGTGCTGATAACTCACTGAAGTCAGGGATAAATTTGCCCAAATAGTTAACCATATCAAGAAAATGCTGTAAAGCTTGGACATTGTCTGGAGCTGGCATCTCAAGAATGGCTACTTGTTTAGAAGTGTCTAGTCATAAGCCTGTATTGGTTAATAAATGACCAACATAAGTAACTTCTGGTAGTCTTAATCTGCATTTGAGAGGATTGAGCTTTAAATTCACTTCACGTGCTGTCTGCAACTTTCCTGAGGTTTCTGTCATGCTCTGCTACACCATTGCCTCAAACCAGTAAATCATCAACTATTATAGCACACAAGTAGCCTCAAAAATTTGCTCCATTGCACTCTGAAAGACGTCACTGGCAGAATTTATTCCAAAAGGCATCCTGAGGAATCTGTATCTACCAAATGGGATACTGAATGTAGTTAGTGGTGACATTACTTGCCAAAATGAACTCTTTGCATCTAAGACAGAAAAAAACAGTGCCATTTGGCATGAGGGCATAGGATAATGAGATCTCTTTAAAGCCTTGTTCAAGTCTCTTGGGTCAATGCATATTCTGATTTCATATGAATTTTTTTTGTTGAGCAACTACCATGGAAGACATCCACTCATCCACTCAGTTGGTTCTATGACTGGACAAATCACACCTTGCTGCACCATTTTGTCTGACTGGACCCTGACTTTGTCATGCATAGCTATTGGAACTCTCCTTGCTGGTCTGACCACTGGACTGACCTCTGGGTCTACTTTCATGGAGTGCACAACTAGAAGTTTACCTAGCTTGTCGTCGAAAACATCAGCATACGCTGAGAAAATAGCATCAGTAAAGCTGGTACTGGGACATATGCTTACATGTATTGTACTTCTTTGGTAAAATGAAAGCAGTTTCATTCTCAAACTGTCTCTGAGACCTAATAATGACTGCACAGGCCTTTTGACTACATACAAATTGCAAGCTGTAACTGTTCCCAGCCAAATAGCATGAAACACTACTGAGCCCTCGGTTTGAATCTCTTCACCTCAATAAGCAACAAACTTCGCACAACTGGCCAAATTATGTTTCTCACCAGCTCTTACTTTACCAAATCTTTCTGCTGACATAACATTACACTTTGAACCAGTGTCTACTTTGAGCTCTGTGGGCTTGTTATGGATCTGGACAGTACAAAATATTTTGTTCTTTGCCAACAAATCTACTGCATTATCATTTTCACCGACCACTGATACACCATCTACATAGAAAGTAGGGTTGCAGCTTTCTATATGATCAGCTTTCTTTTTTGAGCGACCTTTCTTAACCAAATGAGGCTTACTTTATTTACAAAACTTTTGAAAGTGGTTTGATTTTTTACACTTGTGGCATTGCTGACCAAATGCTAAGCACTTCTCTATTTTAGACTCACAATTGGCTCCACAATTATGACAGTTAACAATAAGACTTCACTTGGGTTTTGCTGACTTATACTGCACTGAGCATGTCCTTTTTACTGAGCTAGTCTTGGAACTTGCTAGAAAGCTATGGCTCCTAGGAAAACCTGCAGGGGTTGCAGCTGCCATGTGCTTAGGCCTGTTTCTGCTTTCCACATGTTGCATGCTGTCTACACTTGCTCTAGAGGCTGTTGAAACTATGCTCTTATCACTTGCAAGCATACTTGTGTGCCTTTCAGTGAGCTCATGAATTTGACAAATCTCTACAGCTTTGTTTAACATGAAATCACTGTCACAAAGCAAAATCTTTCTCACTGCAGCACTATAAACACCACACACAAGCCCTTTATTAACTCATCCTTCAAGTCACCAAATCTACATGTTTTGGCCTTATTTCTCAAGTCAGTGACATAAGCTGCAAAAGTTTCACCTGGCTTTTGGTCTTTTGTATAAAACAAGTGCCTCTCTAATGTAACATTTGTCTGGGGGCTTGCACATTTCTCTAAATTTACATTTTAAGCACTCAGGGTCCTATCTTGATTCAGCCGATACCACAATATGGTGGTTCCTCCTCTCCTGCATATACTACTGGTGCATACACAAATGAACGCTCTCTTTCAATAGCCTCTGACCCAGCTAAGTTAAGCAAAATTAATGCCCTTGTATGTGTATCTTTGTCAGAAAAAGCTGTTTGTATAAAATATCATATTCCTGCTCAGATACTCTCCAATTCTCTGCTAAATTATGATCAAACACAAGTGGACTGGGTCTGAGAAATTTCTCTGCCATATCAACACACAGTAGTGAAGGTGCTTGAAATTATGTACGAACATACACACATAAATATATATATGCCAGCACTTTATGCCAGTACTTGTAATTATGCCCAGTAGCACAACAAACTCTTTGAAATAACTGCACTTTGCCAAATAAGTCTCTGTAGCACAAGAATACTCTGAAATCACTGTACTTTGTGAAACCACTCCTTATCAGTGTATGAAACACTTCAAAATGACTGTACTTTGAGAATAAATTGTACACAGCAGAACAATCCCAGAGTAATAAACACATCAAAATGAATGCCCTTTGCAAATAAACTGTACACAGCACAAAACTCTTCAAAATGACTGTACTTTTGTGAAATAACTCTGTACAGTATAAGAAACACTTTGAAATGGCGGCACTCTGCGAATAAATGTATACAGCACAAGAAACATTTCAAAATGGCTGCACTCTGACTGTACTTTGCACACAGCAAACTCTTTGAAATAATTGCACCATAATTAAAAACACACTCTGCAAACACTTTGCACACTCTAAGGTACTTTGAACAACTCTAGCTATGCTTTGAATGGCTTCAGTCAATGCAAAATGCTAGTTTGTGCCCAAAGATGGTCTTTTACTAAAAAATATGCATCCACCTTGCTTTATAAGCTTAATTTGCCCTTTTGCCATTTCTCAAGTCAGTGATATAAGCTGCAAAAGTTTCACTTGGCTTTTGGTCTCTTCTATAAAATAAGTGCCTCTCTAATGTAACATTTGTCTGGGGGCTTGCACATTTCTCTAAATTTACATTTTAAGCACTCAGGGTCCTATCTTGATTCAGCCAGTACCACAATATGGAGGTCCCCCCTCTCCTGCATATAATGCTGGTGCATACACAAATGAACGCCCTCTTTTAATAGCCTCTGACCCAGCTAAGTTAAGCAAAATTAATGCCCTTGTATGTGTATCTTTGTCAGAAAAAGCTGCTTGTATAAAATATCATATTCCTGCTCAGATACTCTCCAATTCTCTGCTACATTATGGTCAAACACAAGTGGACTGGGTCTGCGAAATGCCTCTGCCATATCAACACACAGTAGTGAAGGTGCTTGAAATTATGTATGAACATACACACATAAATATATATATGCCAGAACTTTATGCCAGTACTTGTAATTATGCCCAGTAGCACAGCAAACTCTTTGAAATAACTGAACAGAAACGGCAAGTGAGCAGTAAACAGTACGTCCAGGGAGTCTCCTGCACCCAAGAGAATACTGACAGACAAAGAAGATAAAAACTTAAACACAGCTTTATTGATCAAAATAAAAGCGTTTTCGCTGTCAATGTAGGTTGGCAGCTTCCTCAGAATAGACATGAAAAAAAAATTTTCATGTCTATTCTGAGGAAGCTGCCAACCTACATTGACAGCGAAAACGCTTTTATTTTGATCAATAAAGCTGCGTTTAAGTTTTTATCTTCTTTGTCTGTCAGTATTCTCTTGGGTGCAGGAGACTCCCTGGACGTACTGTTTACTGCTCACTTGCCGTTTCTGTTCATCTGGTTTGTGTTGCTGTTTTCTTTCATCAGTCTTTGAAATAACTGCACTTTGCCAAATAAGTCTCTGTAGCACAGGAATACTCTGAAATCACTGTACTTTGTGAAACCACTCCTTATCAGTGTACGAAACACTTCAGAATGACTGTACTCTGAGAAAAAATTGTACAGAGCAGAAAAATCCCAGAGTAAGAAACACATTGAGATGAATGCACTTTGCAAATAAACTGTACACAGCACAAAACTCTTCAAAATGACTGTACGTTTGTGAAATATCTCTGTACAGTATAAGAAACACTTTGAAATGGCGGCACTCTGTGAATAAATGTACACAACACAAGAAACTTTTTGAAATGGCTGTACTCTGACTGTACTTTGCACACAGCAAACTCTTTGAAATAATTGCACCATAATAAATCACACACTCTGCAAACACTTTGCACACTCTAAGATACTTTGAACAACTCTAGCTATGCTTTGAATGGCTTTGGTCAATGCAAAATATTAGTTTGTGCCCAAACACAGTCTTTTACTAAAAAATATGTGGCCACCTTGCTTTTTAAGCTTAATTTGCCCTTTTATTGTACTTGTTATGCCCTTTTAATCTCTTATCATGCTCATTATACTTTTCTTGTTCCTGTTTTACTTTAAACATGCTCTTTATGCAAACCATAGGTAATTCTGAGCCCCATATGAATATCTTTGCTAGTTTTATCAAATATTGTGGTTTCAAACATTTCATTTATTTAATAATGCATTTTGTACCTTTCATTTGATTAATAGTATGTTTTGTGCTGCTTGTTTGATTAATAATACTCCTTACAAATGCTCCATTTTATTTTCTTTGCCAAATAAATAATTTTTGTTACAGTTAAGTTCATTTCTGGCCCTTTTTTTTTGTTTGTCTGAGCTCCATTTCACTCATCCAGCTTAATCTGCCTTCACCTTCAACTCTGCAACTATGGCTTAAAGAAGTTGCTCTCTTAATCCCGGTTCTTACACCATGTCGCTTGTCCGGTCAGGATAAAACAGACAAACATTTGTGGGTTCAGTTCAAGCAGCTTTATTATACACATACACATCAGGAATGAGGCTTTGTAACTTAAACTTAAATAAACTTATAAACAAACTGACTACCACACTCATACATGTTAACACTCTGGCTGTTCTCTCAAAATGGCACTGCTGCCTGTACGTGCTCACTATTTATATCCACGTGCTTTCATCTGGAAATGCTTCTTTAAAGGTACATACACACGCTCTGCTCTACAGCTAGTAAGTTGGGATATATATGCACAGAAGACCACTGACCTTGAAAAGGTATGCTTGCATTTTTCAGCCATATACTGCACATTTTGAAATTTCATTAAGAAAATTCTGTTAAGATATATATATATATATATATATATATATATATATATATATATATTTATATATATATATATATATATATATATATATATATATATTTTTTACGTGTGTGTGTGTGTTTATATGTATACATATATATATGTATATATATATATATATATATATATATATATATAGATATATATATATATATATATATTTTTTTTTGTGTGTGTGTGTGTGTGTGTGTATATATATATATATATATATATATATATATATATATATATATATATATATATATATATATATTCAATAGCAAATGCTCCTTTTATCTGTATGCATTACTTAGAAGTGTGTTGATGGCATGGCCATGTTTGTCAGGACATTTCACAGGTATACATGATTGGCAATAGCTTAAAATGGAAAGTTCTGTGTTAAACCTGCAGACATGTTTCAAGGACAGTTCATTTCGTAGCACTTTTGGCATTTCACTGATGGTTTGTTAGGAAAATGTGCAATCTGCCTGTTCTTTTGTGGGTGGGGGTAGCAAAGATGCATTTCTGTTTTGGCACAAACAATGATATGTTGCTGTTGTTACTCTCCTTGTTTTGAATCCAGCCTTGCTTTGTGTGTGAATGTAATATATTACAACCACACAATTCCTATTTTTTATATTTCAGTATCTTGGCTGTTTAATGTATCTCCAGTGGGTAATAGTGAAATGCTATTTTTTCTATCTGGAAACAGGGAATTGTTTTTGTTATGTGATACTTATGTGTATTATCCTTCTGTTGTGTTTTAGGTCACCTAGCACAATGACACCCAAGCATCTCAATTCCAAAAACCACCCTTCAGTGACCCTGAGAATCAAGTCATTGTGGAAGTATTTAAGCAACATGTTATCTTTCTGCTTGAGAGGCGACATAATGATATGTCAGGCAGAATGCAAATTTGGCAACAGATAGTTGCTGATGTGAATGCAGTAGGTGGCTACAGCAAGACATATGATTAGGTTCACCATAGAGCCACTGACATGATCTCATCTGCATGGAGGAGAGAAGCTGCAGTTGCCCATCATCGGATGGGCACCAGGGGGAACTGCAACAAAACCACCACTAACATCAAATGAACAGTTCCTGTCCACTCCCAGGAATCCAGACAGCTCCCAGGAAAGTGCAGAACAGCATGTCCTTGACATTGGTGCTACTGTTTCAGGGACAGCAAGTATGTCCCAGAAGAAGCTTCCAGGTAGGCTTATGTGTCTCAATTAAGTACTCTTGCATAGTAAAATATTTACAGCAATACGTTAATTCTGTTTAACAAGAAATTGGTTTGTGCGTGTGGGGGATTGTAGATTTCTACAGTTAATAACAAATTCTGATTGATTACACATGTGCTTAGGTGGGACTTGTCATCCAAGTCCTTGCTAAAAGTATAGTTAATGGACATGTAAAGGGCAAAAAGTTTTAACCCACTGTGTTACTGTTATTGTGTTGATGTTGTCCTTAACTTTTGCTTAACTTCTCCCAGGACAATTGTCCATGGGAAGTATAGCATCAACTGCACAGGGTAAGGTAAATATCTTCTTTGTCTGTGCTGATGAGCAGTTCAAAGAAATATATAAATTTTATCATTCTGTGTGATGTGGGTGTCAGAACTGTTGTGTGTATTGCTGTTTTTCTGTAATAGTGGCACCACTGTTACTTTGTTAGCATACATTTGACTATGGTAGTGTTGCTATTAATTTTTTTCCTGTGTTTGTTGCTTATTATCACAGGTGATCCCGACAGAGGAAGTGTAGGATGCTTACCATCTGATGTCAGAGTATTGGCAGACTCTGATGATGATGGTGGCCAAAGAGAGGCACAATCGGGAGTTGCAGAGGTTGAATCTGACATTGAGGTTGACATTCAGCTATCCCCTGTAATTCCCTCAGACACAGCCAGTAGACCTATGCCAACCCATTCCAGTGAGCCCTCAGATATTGGGCAGGTGGAGGGTGAGACACCCGATCAGCGAAGTGTGGTTACTGCTGCTTCATTGCCTGTTGATTCTGGCTGTAGCCAAAGTTTGGGTGAGATGCCATGCAGGAGGGATGTTGCGGGTGCTCAGAGGAGGCCTGCTGTGCATCTTCCACCTGATCCAGGTGTGCCTTCCTGTGCCACTTGATGTATGTTTATAGCCATCATAGAGGCACATGCATGTTCCAATACATCCTCCCGAAAAACTTTTAGGGTTGTAGATGTGGCACATGCTGGCATACGTGATTGCCTCCACCATGTTAATGATCCAATGGCTTGGATGCATGACACATTGGAATGGGCGGTGTCTGTGAGGGAAAGTCTGCTGGGAGGGGGACAGCGTCCTTGTGGATGTAAGTCAGCCACATTATCTGATGTTAGCCAATGAGCCTGATCACGATCCCATAGTGGCACTACTTCCACTGTTCCATCAGTGGTTGAGGTGTCCACACCCAGATGTGGTAGGCCATGGGGTCTGGTCCTGGGCTTCCTCATGAGGGGAGCTCATCCAGCAGACATCAGTCATGTTCAGGCAGCAGTAGTGCATCTGACCATGGGCGTGAACATGCCAGTGCAACTCCTGGTACAACCAGTTCTAGTAGTCAGATACAACAATGATGAACTGCACCTCTACCATGCACAGCTCACACCTGTGTGAAATACCAAGATATAGTGCTAGAACAGAGCTTGGCTGTGTTCATGCAGATCCTCACACACCAGTTTAACCTAACGGACCCAGTTTAACCTAAAGGACCGAAACGGCTGAAGTTCGAACACCATATGTTCGAACTTCTAACCATGAAGTACAAAAACATTGAAGTCTTAGAACAGCGATTTTTTTCCCAGGGAAAAAAATTGCTGTTCCAAGAAACACACACACAACACAAGCACACCAAAAAATAGCAATCCACACACAAACACTTAAAATCCTACATCTAACCCTACACTAAACTGTACATACACTATCTATCCACTTACCTTAACCAAAACCCTAAACCTAAGGTCTGTCACTATCGCACACTCACCTGACCCACACCCTAACGCTAACTCACCTATCCTGCCCTAACCCTAAAGTTTGTCACTATATAGCACACCCATCTCACCTGCACCCTAACCCTTACTCACCTAACCTGCGCCCTAGCCGTAACATCCACACAATCGCACACTTACCTGAACCCAACCCGTAACTTTCCATGACAATCCTGATACTCGCGAAGCCACAGAAATGGCCCACTGAATTCTTTCCCTGGGAAAGAATTCGGTATTCCATGGCTTCGCGATAATCAGTGTTCGAACTTCACAGTTAGAACATCTGGTGTTCGATCGTCAGCCATTTCGATGGACTGATGTAGACCCTATAATTTTCACTATACCCCTCTGTCCTGTTCCTTTTAGATCTTTAATATCAACTACAACTACACATATGTCCTTTTGATTACTGTGCTATGTAAACACCAGATTCATTAAACCTTCACAGGTTTCCTTTTAGTTCTTTAAGTTGTTCGAACGTCACAACTGTATTTCATGTACACTTTCAATCAATTCATTGAAATGAATTTGCTTTGGATCAAGGCTGTCATCCAAAAACTTTAAAGTATTCTTTAATTTCATTGGAGCTTCATTTTGTACTCTGGGAATATTATACTGAAAAAAACAGAGAAACCTCTTTAATTTTCATTCTGTTGTTCTCATCATTCTCGTTTTTCTCTACTCTTTTCTGCCTCTGCCAACTAATTTGTCTGTTTTATATATATAATTTGTTTTTTCCTGTATATCTACATTCATAATTCTTCTACAAAATTTGTAATTCTTTCAGATTAGCTCCCTTCCCAGTTATAATACCTAAATGACTATACATTTCTGACTATATACATTGCAAGTTTTGCTGATTATATATTACTTTCCATTTTCAATCCTTTTCATATTTATGTGCAAATTTAATATCTGAATATATGATAAACTTTCTGATCACGAACGTTATTATATTCTCAAAGAAGAATATCCCCTGACCATCTTCTATCTCATACTTTACTTGTGAGACAAATATTTTCAACCAAAGTTTTGGTAGTCAGGTCATCAACATACTTCCATTCATTCTTTGTCCTTCCTATTTAATGCTCTTGTCCTCCTTTCCAAAGTATATAGGTCTCATGTTTATTTATCTTTTTGGCTCCCACCACATTGTTTTATCTTTTTCTGATAACTTATGACTATTTAATTCCTCTTATTCATCTTCTCTCTCTGTTCTTTTTGTACTTTATTTATGGCTTATTTTTTATCTCTCATATTTTCTAAATTTGTTACATTCTCTGATCTATCGGTTCTTTATTGCAATTCTTCATCTTCTTGTCATACTATATTTGCTGATCCTTTCCTTTTACACTCATCCCTCAATCTTTCCTTCTTCTCTTCTATGCTTATATTTATTTACTATTTTCTCGTCATCTCTTACACCATTCATACTTTCTGAAATTCTTGATACTTCATATTTCACACTTTCAGTTTCTCCAGAATTTGCTACTAATGGTTCAAAAATGATTTTATGAGATGTTTTTCATAATGTTTGTAGATCAAAAGCAGTACATCTTCTGCCACCCAATTGCTTCTGTTTCTTCATCCAACCTCTCCTTTCTTTAAAAGAAATTGCTATGCCCTTACTTTGCTTAAATGAAAAATTCACCTTCCATAGAACATTATATTCTTAAAGTAGCAGAAAGTATTTTAAGAACAAAGCAAACACATGAATAGAGAAAGGAGATTTTGCAAATAGGGATGGCTGCATGTAGGGTATAGAAAACCGGCATAAGGGTCAGGAATTTTCTCAAGAAAACTGGCAACATAACCTAGGTATTGGGAGCAAATAACTACAGAGGGAAAGGTAATGGAGTGGGATGAGGCAAAGAAGATAACTGGCTGGGGGTTAGAGACGGACTTCCCTATCAGAGATTAATATGCAAAGAGAAAGGGATAGGGGAGTGCAAAGTGAAAGACCAGCTCTGGTAGAGGTTTTTAGGTGACTTTACAGTAGGAACTGCTGTTAGAAGAGGGATAATTAGTTTGTCATATAAAATATTGTATGATAATTATCAGAAGCAATCAGGGTAGGACAGAAAAGATTGGAAAGAGAGACTAGAAAGGCAACTCACAAAGGAACAATGGGAGAACATCTGTATTTCTCATAAATA
The DNA here is from genome assembly GCF_019279795.1 of Protopterus annectens. Lineage (NCBI taxonomy): Eukaryota > Metazoa > Chordata > Ceratodontiformes > Protopteridae > Protopterus > Protopterus annectens. The sequence continues at coordinate 1,148,269,394 of NC_056729.1, read as the reverse complement.
TACAATGAAATCCAGAAGGTTTAGGATTATTGTTTGGAAGTGTTTGCATTAGTATTTTATACCCTAAACAGACTTTAGATAACCTTTTCAGGGTCATAGGTTCATAGGTGTGTACTAGGGTAATGGCCCTGGGGCCTTTACAACCCTAGCCATAGGATTTCCCTGGCATAGTGCCACCCAACCTTAGTTCTCAGTGCCTCTGTTGAGTAGAGCCACTGGAGTTATCCCCAGGGTGAATTTTCTGTTTCACATCCACTCATCAAGATTTGTCTTGAAGAGGGTCAGCATGGTGCTCTGCTTGACATGTATGGGAAGTCTATTCCATAGCATGTGCAGTCTCTGAGTTATGAACCTGTCCCTCCAGCATGTTCTGTTAATTGTGGTAATGAGGCTGAGGTCTCGGAGCTGGAGGGACTGGGATTTCTTTAGATGTAGCATTTCTAAAAGAGCTGGGTCAGACATGGCTTTGTAAGTCAAGCAGAGATCGCCTCTAAGTAGGCGATATGAGACAGAGACTAGTTGGAGTTTTTTGAGTTGTCCATATGGGACAAGTGTTTAAGGCCTAGGATCCTCTTTGTGAGGTACTTTTATGGCCTCTCCAGTTGTGTGTTACAGTGAGTGTCAGTATGTTAGCAGGTTTGAGGGACAAATCCTCCACATTGAATGTTTTGGTGGGGTGGGAGGGGGTTTTCTTATTTTTTTTAGGCATTTTTGATTATTCTTTTTGAAGTAGGAAAATTGATGAAACATAAATTATTTTTGGATTCGTTAACCAAACACAGGAAAGCCCCATTTCCTATTACTGTTTGAATATTCTCCACTGATGATACAATTCATAGGTTAGTACTCGGCTACCTTGCCTTGTACCTTACCCTTTTGTGAGTCTTCTTAATTAACTGCACAAATAATTTCCTTTACAAATAATTTTTCTGCTATTTTTAGAGAAGATGTTGTTAAGCCATTAAATTTGTCATACTCATTTCTCTTAGTTGTCAAACTTCTGTAATAGCAGAATATATGAACAATATGAAAGAAGATATTGAAAAACTAAAATAGCACTTACTGCCATTGATATATTAAATCACTTAGAACATATTTAACCTTGCACAAGCATTAAATTCTATATTCCTCTGTGCCCTGTGTTTTAATTAAATAAAAATAATTGAATACCGTTCCTTCACAGCCATACTGAGTGTACTTGAGTTACAAAACATCTCACTATAGTAGTCACCATTACTAAAGAATGGTGAGCTGATACATGTGACTAAAAATGTAGTTCTGGTGAAACTTCCCTTGTAGCAGTAACTAGTCCTAGTAATACAGAAGAGAATGAATATTCTGTCTTACTGGTATACCTAGTCTTCAAACCATAAAGCATGTGAAAAGGAACTAGTCAAACTAATTAGACAACTTACATCAATTATTTTAATGCATTCAGTCACTGTTTAATTGACCATGCTGTTATTATATTATAAAATAAAATAAAGCTGTCCTGGCTGGTGTAACAAGTGAATTAATGGCAATGAGAAATAACTCAGTGCATTTTCAGTTGTTAATTAAAATGACATAATCTAAACAGGTCAATTTTTAGTCATTTAAAGTGGGCATGTACATAATCTGTTAATACCTAATGTGTTGCATCAACAAATTCAATGGCCTCTGCCAGTCATGAGAATGTCAATGTCTAATACTGCTCAGATGGTGTCAGATAAGATAATTAATTAACTGGTATGATTTAAATAACCAGTGTATTAGCAGTATTAGAAGCTGCTTAACCTTTGTCAAGTAAAGCAATTATTTAATTATTCTTCCTGTTTACCTTCAGTCATTAAGCATCTACATGGAAAACCTGCAGCACAGCAGCAAATGCAGACATAATTGTATGAATGTAATTAGGGTTCAGCATCAACAACCGTTTCAGAACCTTCCAGTGTTTCATTGTACTTACTCTGTAATTGCACAAACACAGCATTCTGCAGCAACGACCATTTGTTTCAAAACTTTACAATGTCTCTCTTTCACTTAAGACTACCTGAACATACCTACCAACATCAAAATTAAGCAGTAATTCAGTTGAAGTTTGAGGCAAAGTTCCTATTTTCCATTTCTTGAATGGTCTTAGCTAAGTTAAAGACATAAAATAAAATGCATTTTTGTGAAATTTATCAGCAGCAGTAATGATGATGGAGACCCAGACACCTTTAGCAGGAGTACGTAGCTTTTTCCAGTATCTAAAGTTAGAGAATGCATCAGGTTCCATAATTATGTGATCACAGTGACAGTCTTGATTGCCTGTTTTCACTGGCTTCAACCCTTCTATTTCTGCATCTGGGGGCAATCACCAAACATCACCACACTGTTTAAACCTTTCTAGACATTCCAATGCCTCATTCTTAAATCTCTTTTTCTATTATTGTTATTATTATATTATTATAATACTCAGCTTCTCAGCTTCTCATCTCTTTATCTTTGCACCCAAGCTGATAGTATATATTATTGTTCCAGCTACCCTTTCTGTGTCTTAATTGAAACCTCACCATGATATGTAGCAAAAAGCAGAAAATGTTGCTCATTTTCTGCCCAATCAGATCCCTCATGAGTAGGTTCCCTATTAAATCAACAACGCTTAAAATAGCGAACGCTGTTTAATCAAGCCTTTTTGTTCGAAATGGCGACATCCCGAATGCATGGAACAGCAATTTTTTTCCCAGGGGAAAAAAAATCACTGGGCCATTTTCGGGGCATTGCCATTTCCTCCACTATGGTGCGATCTTGGAGTTGGTATATTTAAGTAGGGGCAGTGTGGGGGGCTGTGCCCCCTACTTTATTTTGTGTTTGGGCTGTTTTCTTTTTGTTTTTTGTTTTTTTTTTTTGTTTTTTATGGAGCAGCGATTTTTTTTCCCTGGGGAAAAAAATCACTGTTCAGTGTTCTTGACATTTTGCCGTTTCGACATTTTAGGGTCAGTTATGCAGCATTTGCTATTTTAAGCATTCACTATTATAATATAGACTCCATGAGTATTAACCTCTTCCTAGTACATCACCCATTGATCTCACCCCCAATCTCCCAGTCTCCTCCTTTAATGATTCTGAAAACGATACACTGTATCAGTCCTGTAGTTCACCCCAGCCCCATTTTTTCTACTTTTACAGCATAGGTATTTTATATAGATTCTGATCTTGCCCACTTCATTATCCACTTCAAGGGATAGTGCTCCTTGTCCTCTCTGATCTTAGAGATGATGGTCTCCTTTATGAAAACCAGTAGTGAGTTTGCTGTCTTTTCCTGTTTGTGCGATCTCAGAGTTAGTATATATAAGTAGGGGGGTGCAGGAGGGCTTGCCCCTCTGCTTCTATGTATTGTAGGTTTGTTTGGTTGTGTTTGCGTGTGTTTTATTTGTTGTGGTGTGGGTTGGAAGATGTATGTGTTGTGTGGAATATGGTGTGTTTATGTGCGTGATTTTGTGTTTCACGGTTTTGGGGTTTAGGGATTTGGAACATTTGACTTTATGGTCTCAAAATACTGAAATTGGAGATTTCAGTATTTCGAGATTTTGAGATTATAAAGTGAATCCATATATATATATATATATATATATATATATATATATATATATATTTTTTTTTTAAATGTAATTACTCTGTAATTCTTTAGGTATTCTTGCCTATACAGCCATGTATAAATAATATGGCTTTAGTGAAAGCATAATCATTAAACTGCAACCATGGGAAAATCTCACAAATGGTTAGCACTGTTTTATGAGTAGTACAAATCCTAAATAGGTCCTTGATTATGTTCTTCATGTACTCTAATAGCACAGAGTATAAATCCTTTGTCCCCACAAGTATACAGATACTGCTGTATTTGCTCTATTTAGCTGCTAAATATGCAACAGCATCTTTAACATCTTTTAATTTAGTAATACTCAGTGCAGTTACTATTATCATTTCCTCGTCATATGAGGATAAAGGCTTTAATAAGCAAGGCATATGTTAATCATCCAAATATAATACTCCTTTGTCCCTTTGTTTGCCTTTTACATGATTTCCATCCTTCTTAATATTCATTCTTTAACTGTCATGTCATTGCAATTGTTTTCTGTAATATGTTGTTTCCTTCTTCTCTTGCTCATCACAATACCATCAAATTCCACATTCTTCAAACACAGTTTGCTTAAACTGATATGCCTCTACTTCTTTTATTCTTTTCTTCCACTCTTTTCTTATTTATCATTACATTTGTGGAATTTGTAGTATCTTATCATTTTCTCTTTATTTTTTTATTGGGATCACTAATACCCTATCCGTCCCCCTTCTCATATTTTTATAAGAGATTATTCCATTAACTGTATTAGTGCTTACATAAAACCTTTTTTCTTATTTAACATTTCTTTCCAATTACTACTCAAAGTAGAATTTATGTAATTTCCTATCTTTGGCCCTTATGATCATTTCCACATGCACTGTTCTTCTAACTACTACATTACCTGAACAAAGTTTAGCTGCTTCGAAAGTCCAAAAGCAGTCAGGAGACAGCTGGATGGGTGGGGCCAATGGTAAGGAGTGTGGCCAACTAGAAAAGGGTGCATCTATGCTACAAACTGCAAAAACTGGGACTTTAATTAAATACACTGCCCTGGGTGCCACTGCCAAACCATCATTATGAGTCCAATCAAGACAAAATGAATTGTAGAAGAAAAAAATATTTCAATGCATTGACTACATGACAGCTTACTTAATATCTAGATGGAAACAGAAAGGTTGTGAGGCATGAAAAAATAAATTACTTTTTAAATACATTACTGGAATGCCAGTCAAAATCAAGTATAAAAATCAAGCAGCACTCAACTCAAACCACTTCTCCTTACACTGCAGTTCTAATTATAATTTATATTCAGCTTTATAAACCAGGAAAAGTCGAAAGTCTTACATATTCAGCTTTATAAAAGTACCAAGTAACATACTGAAAGTAGCAATACCCGCACTTGTAAAAGGTTTCTTATCCAAAAAGGACCTGCTGCCTGACACCAACTATCTATTTGTTTCATAGGGAAATCATGATCAAAGTAAAAAATGAACAGCAAACAAGAAACAAGCTCAAGATAAATTGTTTAAAAGATTACTGCACAGGTTATGGACCACACATGATAGATTGGCGTTCTGTTTAGTTTACTGGTAAAGCCTGCAAAGATGACTGCAAGTCTCCAACAAATTTTATGAGCTTCTGAAAATACTGTAATCCTGTCCTTTATCACAAATATTGTCATATGCATTTCAATACCTAAGGCTTATATGCTATCTAGTTATGTAAATATTCTCTGCACGGCAACAACAAAAAGGCTTTCAATGTTGGTAATTCATTAACAGTATGCTTATTAAAGCTTATTTGCATCTTACAGTCTCAGTCAAGCTTACCTAATGGTCATTAAAGCATTTCTACTTAAACACAGAGAAACAGGCATTGCACCGACATGCATTTTCTGAATAAGAAGAATCATAAATCAACAGTATAAAAATAGGTTCATAGGTTCATAGGTTCATAGGTTCATACTAGGCTATCTGCCCAAGGGCATTTATAAGCCTAGCCCATAGTTATGTGGCTTTCGCCACCCCTTTAGTTTGAATAAAAACTATGCCTATCATTTTGCTGTGCCTCTGTCAAGCAGTGACGCTGAAGTAATCCCTGGGGTATATCTGCAATCTCCCATCCATTGGTCAAGATTCCTCTTGAACAAGACCAGAGAGGTGCTCTGCCTCACATGTACCGGGATTTTGTTCCACAGCATAGGGAGTCTCTGGGTGATGAATCTGTCCCTCCAGCACGTTCTATTTATAACCGTGTCAAGGTTTAAGTCTCCCGCCCTTGTGGTTCTGAGGGATCTAGATTTTTTGAGGTGAAGCATATTCATCAAATCTGGGTTTGACATGGCCTTATATGTCAGGCACAGGTCACCTCTGAGCAAGCGGTATGAGACTGAATAGAGCTGGAGTTCTTTCAGTCGGGCAGCATAAGACATATTTTTGAGACCCTTTATCCTTTTGGTGAGGAACTTTTGTGATATATGAGAGAAAACCTGAACATTCTGCAAGATCAAGGACAGATGAAAAGCCACTGTAGTACTTGTGTCTACCTTGGATGGGGGGATACTCTTCACACTTACACAGCATAACTGCTCCTTGCCTTGCTTGGACACATCCAGAGTCTCTATGTGATGTAGTGGGGTGCAACAAGTATGTCACTATATGAAATGTCGGGCTGACGGTGATGGCCCTGACACATTTGTCATACCTCTCAGCCTCAGAGCAAGAAATCTGGACAAAGCCATGAACAGAAGTAGGACTAAGACCCAAAAATAAGGGACAATTTTAAATATTGCTCTTATAAACTTAGAAAGATAATAGAATAGTAGGTCTTGTATTAGTATGAATTTTCTGAAGGGTATGAAATCTGAAACTCAAATGTCTGTCATTATTTTCTAACCTCAGTCTTTAATGATTTGCCACTAATTTGCCAGAAAAACATAATTTTATGAAAAATGGACCAAAAATGTGATGCAAAAATATAAAATAGCCACACAATACAGCTGGGAACCTGTCAAAGAAGGGATACTTTTTTAATATTAGTACTGTTAACTTGAGCAGCTGACAAAATAAGAGAATCTACATGCATTTCTGAAATTAAAAGTAATCTATAGCTCTAATCATTACAATTATTTATTAATTGTAAACCCTCAACATTTTCTTCCAAATTTGCCATTTTGCAGAGGGATTATTAGGGGGGAGAGCAACATTTTGTGCCAAAATCAGGGACAGTTGAGAGGTTTGGATATACCTAATTCTATATAGTGATTTATTTGCGCATACCTCTCATCCTCTTAATGTAGAAAAACTGGACAAGGCCAAATATATTCTGGGAACATACAAACAGTACTAAAAATTGCTCTTGTATAAACGTCTTGCTTTAGCATGCATTTTTCGGAAGAATATGAAGTCTGAAACTCAATGTCTGTGATTATTTAGTTACTTCATTCCTAAATGATTTGCCAGAAAACCAAAACTTTTATGAGGAACAAACCAAAAATAAGAAGCAAAAATCTATTCATTCTGCAAAAATCTGGACAGTTAAGAGGTATATTTCAGCCAGGGCTGTCTGGGTTTGCCACCCTTCCCCCTCACAAAATCATGGTTGAATGGGGCCTCCTCCTTGCAGCGATTCTAATGTTCCATTACTTGGCTATTTCACCCCATTTACCATAAACACTGTAATGTGCATACTGCTTTACTTCTACAATGATTTGGATTTCATTTAAAAGTTTTATTTTACATTTTACAGCACAAATACTAATAGACATCTGCTAAACAAAGCAATGCAGTCTCACAATGAAAATAGACTTAGCATTAAAACTTCTCTGCCCTTGAAACTCACATTCATTGAAACAGCTTTGAAACCCACATTCGAAGAAAATACATCTGTCCAGTGGCAGATAAGGATTAACTTTGGGCTGTTTTCAAATCATAGGCCCCTTGCACAGGAAACATACATGTGTTCTTTGATACACCTTCCTGATTATATTAAATTATATTCCTTGTATAATACAGTGCAGCTGTTAGAGGGCATTTTAAATTTATTGTTTTGAACATTTTTCCAGTAAACAATGAAACAAAATGCATGCACCAATAATAACAAAACTGCCCTCTACTCAAACCTCTACAATCCACCAGTATCAGTACATATGCACAATCTCTGTAGAAGTAAAAATCATCTAAATAATTCCACATTAAAGAGATCTGTAACTAATGAAGAGGTTACTGCTAGCAAACAACTTAATATTTCATTGTTTCATCTACAAATAAAGTGCCTGTTGCTGTTGAGGAATAAATTGCCAATGTTACATTAAAAAAAACGATAAGCTAGTAATATTGCAAAAAGGAATAGATGGCAAACTGATAACAGGTTCATCGTTACTTGGTATCTCCGCCAAAGAGGGCATTCTCAGGACTGCAGCATCCACCCCCTTTAAAAGTACAACACAGTACAGTATCAGCAATGCATCTATATACTGTGGGAGTAGAACCCATAGCCTTCTGCACCAAAAGCAAGTACACTACTTGTGCTATTAACAATACAAACAGACTCAGCATAAGCAGCATTAAACTTCTCTTCAAGGTCTCAGCTCCTTGTAAAGTCCAATTGACACTCAACTGTCTGTATCTCTCAACTTTGAAGCACAAGAAATCTGGAAAAAGCCAACATTTATTTGGGAAGGGGACAAAAGCCCAAAAACTAGGGACACATTTTAAACATTGCTTGTATAACCTTGGAAAGTTGCTAGAATAAAATGTTGTGCTATCACCATGCATTTTACTGCCAACTTTTGAACCCTGGACCCTGTGCACTACAGTCAGAGCAACATACGACTATGCCAAATCAACTGTTTCTTGAATGACAGGTAGATTGAAATTTAAATGGGTATCATTTAGTGAATTCAGTTCTCACCATAGCACTCAACCTCTTAGCACAAAACACCCAGACAAAGTCAATGATGGAGGAATACAGCTCCCAAACATATTCAGTGAATTCAGTTCTCACCATAGCTCTCAACCTCTTAGCACAAAAAAAAAACTGTACAAAGCCAGTAATGGGGAAATACAGCCCCCAAAATAGGGACAAATTTCAAACATTGATCTTATAAACAGAAAATTGCTAGAATAAAAATATTTACGTATTATCGCAACCACATTTCAGACAGGAGCAACAGGTGTTTTCCAAACCATATAGCTGTTTCTCCTGTTCGAAATCTCATTGTGAAAGATAAGTCCTGCTTTCTTTTTTTGCTTAAAGTATTGCTTTGTTGTCCATGAGACTCACTCAGTGGGTATTATCGCAACCACGTTTTGAACAGGAAAAATGTCTCTTTTTCAAGCTGTATATCTGTTTCTCCTGTTCGCAGTCTGATTGCGATAAGACATAAATACCATTACATATTAGATTCCTTTCAAGGTATAATTATTTCAGTTAGATGGTAACAAATATATATGATTTTTGTAAAATTCTACTATCCAGTAAATGAATAAAACTGTAACTAATAATATAGGTATGCTTTGCAAATTGATGGGGGGACAAGGAATATAAATGGGATGTTGAATACACAATGACTGATTAGTAAGGCACCTATGGTACGTAAAATGAGTATTTTTAAAACATTTGGCAACTTTCGTTATAAGTATACTAATTTCAAGCACATGGTTGTAAACCCTGACTTAGGTAAACTGTGTTATGGTAACAGGATGGCTATCTATGGTACAGTACCAGTTCTTTATTTGATGGTTTGTGAACGTCAGCACTTTAATGTAGGGAAAACTGTTGTAGAACACAAACATACACGTTTTTTCTGGTACTCCTCTTCCTGCCACATACACAGTGTGACATAGTAATAATTAGTAGTTCGGACACCCTTTTTACGATTAACATAAATATTTTTGGCAATACATAAGGAATTATCCCAGGCTGGAAATGTGGTTGCGATAATATATAAGTACCAAAGGTTTTGTGTTACCATGTACTTTCTGAAGAATATGAAGTCTGAAATTCGAATGCCTGCCAAAATTCAGAAAACCACAAATTTCACAAGAACAAACATATGAGGCAAAAATTTCACAAGTGGTGGTGGGTAGGGAATACACAGTGTGACATAGTAATAATTAGTAGTTCGGACACCCCTTTTACGATTAACATAAATATTTTTGGCAATACATAAGGAATTATCCCAGGCTGGAAATGTGGTTGCGATAATATATAAGTACCAAAGGTTTTGTGTTACCATGTACTTTCTGAAGAATATGAAGTCTGAAATTCGAATGCCTGCCAAAATTCAGAAAACCACAAATTTCACAAGAACAAACATATGAGGCAAAAATTTCACAAGTGGTGGTGGGTAGGGAATTCAAGCTCTTGTTAACTACTCCCAAGGTACAGGGTTTGAGTCTAGCCACCAGGTATATTTCATAGGCTCTCTCTAGCCACCAGGTATATTTAACTGGGCATTTCACACACACACACACACACACACACACACACACACACACACACACACACACCCTACCTACTACATTGCTGCAAAGTTAGTTTCCTTCCTGCAGCAAGGCAGGCTGCTACCCAGCCTGCAGATGTTCCAGTCCGATCTCCTTCCAGTCTATGCAGTTGTAACTGTATAGAGTTCAGGGATCTCTGCTGTTAAATGCTGTCATCCTAATCTGAACTGTATCATCAGCAGTCCAGATTCTGTGCGCATGGCAGTCCAGAAATCAGAAATGCTGTGAGTGCGCATGCAAGATCTTACTATCTTTATTAACAATCACTGTCATGTAACAGTTCTACCCTTTTCCGACCTAATTGCTGTGTCTCTTTGCAATTATCACACACTTCAGTACTACTGGTACAGACACTTTTTGGTATTCCTTTTTCTGATTTCATTGATGTGTAATCCCTTTTCATCCTCCTTTCCATTAGATCTTTTATCACTACTTCTTGGATATGTCAATTTCTTTTTCTTAATCCTAGACTTTAAATTATTTTATTTTTGTGCATTTAACCTTGGTTTTATTTTAACTGAGGTTTCTGGGACTCTCATTTTGCTACTTCTCATTAAATACCTGGATATTATATACTGTCTCTGTTTAGGAACTGGCTCACCCCTAATATTATTTACAATAACTAGTTCCATGACAGCCATATTATGCTCAACACTGCCAACATACAGTCTTCCAACCACAGCAGCCTCTAAATCGTCCTGACCCCCATTGGTACCATTATCATTGTTATCCTACCAGTCACTTATACAAGCTTTCAGTGCTGTAAAAGTCATGCTATAGTCATAGTGACAATCAACATCTATATTATTCATTTTGGCTGATATTATTTTCCTAACTTCATTTTTACTGGTTTGTATGTTCATACTGGGCTAACTGTCCTTGTGGGCCATCTAGCTCTGAGCTTTGGCAGGCTAAGACCTACCTACAATCAACTGGACGTATAAGTGAATTTAAGTAAATCTTTATCTGCACTTTTTCCAAATAATACAGCATTTAAATTGATTTATTTGTGTTGCATTGAATACTATCTAGCTGGAAGTTGTGGCTCTGTTTTTTCTGTTAATGCTTATTAGATTTTAGTGCTAGTTAGAATTTCTGCAAAGCCAGTGATAATTAGGGGAAGTTTCACTGAACTGATATCCAGTTTCTGCCGTATATAAGTTGTACATTTTGGATTGTTTTCTTCTTAAACTCTGAGCTCTGGCCGGCTAAGTCATACCTGCATTCAACTGGATGTATAAGTGAATTTAAGTAAATCTTTATCTGCACTTTTTTCAAATAATACAGTATTTAAATTGATTTATTTGTGTTGCATTGAATACTATCTAGCTGGAAGTTGTGGTTCTGTTTTTTTCTGTTAATGCTTGTTAGAACTCCTGCATAGCCAGTGATAAGTGGGGGAAGTTTCACTTCACTGATATTCGGTTTCTGCTATATATCAGTGGTACATTTTGGATTATTTTCTGCTTAAACTCTGAGCTTTGGCTGACTAAATCCTACCTGCAATCAACTGGACATATAAGTGAATTTAAGTAAATCTTTATCTGCACTTTTTTCAAATAATACAGCATTTAAATTGATTTTTTTGTTGCATTGAATACTATCTAGCTGGAAGTCATGGCTCTGTTTTTTTCAGTTAATGCTTATTAGAATTTAGTGCTAGTTTGAATTCCTGCATAGCCAGTGATAAGTGGGGGAAGTTTCACTTCATTGATATTCGGTTTCTATCTTATATAAGTGGTACATTTTGGATTATTTTCTGCTTAAACTCTGAGCTTTGGCCGACTAAGACCTACCTGCAATCAACTAGACGTATAAGTGAATTTAAGTAAATCTTTATCTGCACTTTTTCAAATAATACAGCATTTAAATTGATTTATTTGTGTTGCATTGAATACTATCTAACTGGAAGTTGTGGCTCTGTTTTTTCAGTTAATGCTTGTTAGAATTTAGTGCTATTTAGAATTCCTGCATAGCCAGTGATAAGTGGGGGAAGTCTCACTTCATTGCTATTCGGTTTCTGCCTTATATAAGTTGTACATTTTGGATTATTTTCTGCTTAAACTCTGAGCTTTGGCCGACTAAAACCTACCTGCAATCAACTGGACATATAAGTGAATTTAAGTAAATCTTTATATGTACTTTTTTCAAATAATACAGCATTTAAATTGATTTTTTTGTGTTGCATTGAATACTATCTAGCTGGAAGTTGTGGCTCTGTTTTTTCTGTTAATGTTTGTTAGAGTTTAGTGCTAGTTAGAATTCCTGCATAGCCAGTTATAAGTGGGGGAAGTTTTACTTCATTGATATTTGGTTTCTGCCTTATATAAGTGGTACATTTTGGATTATTTTCTGCTTAAACTCTGAGCTTTGGCCGGCTAAGACCTACCTGCATTCAACTGGATGTATAAGTGAATCTAAATAAATATTTTTCTGCACTTTTTCAAATACAGCATTTAAATTGATTTATCTGTGTTGCATTGAATACTATCTAGCTGGATGTTGTGGCTCTGTTTTTTCAGTTAATGCTTGTTAGAATTTAGTGCTTGTTAGAACTCCTGCATAGCCAGTGATAAGTGGGGGAAGTTTCACTTCACTGATATTCAGTTTCTGCTATATATCAGTGGTACATTTTGGATTATTTTCTGCTTAAACTCTGAGCTTTGGCTGACTAAATCCTACCTGCAATCAACTGGACATATAAGTGAATTTAAGTAAATCTTTATCTGCACTTTTTTCAAATAATACAGCATTTAAATTGATTTTTTTTGTTGCATTGAATACTATCTATCTGGAAGTCATGGCTCTGTTTTTTTCAGTTAATGCTTGTTAGAATTTAGTGCTAGTTTGAATTCCTGCATAGCCAGTGATAAGTGGGTGAAGTTTCACTTCATTAATATTTGGTTTCTATCTTATATAAGTGGTACATTTTGGATTATTTTCTGCTTAAACTCTGAGCTTTGGCCGGCTAAGACCTACCTGCAATCAACTAGACGTATAAGTGAATTTAAGTAAATCTTTATCTGCACTTTTTCAAATAATACAGCATTTAAATTGATTTATTTGTGTTGCATTGAATACTATCTAACTGGAAGTTGTGGCCCTGTTTTTTCAGTTAATGCTTGTTAGAATTTAGTGCTATTTAGAATTCCTGCATAGCCAGTGATAAGTGGGGGAAGTTTCACTTCATTGCTATTCGGTTTCTGCCTTATATAAGTTGTACATTTTGGATTATTTTCTGCTTAAACTCTGAGCTTTGGCCGACTAAAACCTACCTGCAATCAACTGGACATATAAGTGAATTTAAGTAAATCTTTATCTGCACTTTTTTCAAATAATACAGCATTTAAATTGATTTATTTGTGTTGCATTGAATACTATCTAGCTGGAAGCTGTGGCTCTGTTTTTTTTTGGTTAGTTCCCCACCCACTCTCCCTGCTTTTGTTTTGGTGTTAATCTTGGTGGCTTTGAAACTGCCCACCCCTCTTGTAAATTTGCATTTGGATACTCCTCCTGGGCCCATCTCATTTGCTCACTCAAAAAAATTGTACTTTATTAATCTGCTTTCACTTTGTTTGTGTTTCTTCCTACTTTATTACTTTATTTTGCTTTTGTGTCATCTTAAAAGTACTCAATTGTATTTATTACTGCTTGGTGTAACTATCATTCTAAGCCTTTTGGTTTAAGCACTTGGGCTTCAGACCAGTTGTTTTAAATTAAGAAGGTTTGTGGTCTGCACTGTTGTGGCAGGACAGGTAGTCTACATCCTTCTAAGTTGGGAACTGCTGATTGAGGGCTCAGTCTGTTATTCTAAAAGTGTATTAGTTCTGGTTTAAGAACTTGGGCTTCAGGCCAGTTTTTTTTTACATTAAGAAGGCTTGTGGCATGCTCTCTTCTGGGAGGAGAGGCTGAACTATGCCCTTCTGAGCTGGGAATGTCTGGTTAAAGGCTTATAGTGCCTGCATATTTGAACTGTTTCTTGAAATTGGTGTGCCTTGTTTGCTGTAGTATAGACTAGATCCATGCCTGCTGAATCTTGCTTTGTTTGTATAAATTTAACACTAATCCAGGCCTTCTTAAAAGTATTCAATTGTATTTATTACTGCTTGGTAATAACCTGATTAAAGTGTAGCTATCATTCTAAACCTTTTGGTTTAAGTACTTGGGCTTCAGACCAGTTGTTTTGCATGAAGAAGGTTTGTGGTCTGCACTGTTGTGGCAGGACAGGTAGCTTACATCCTTCTAAGTTGGGAACTGCTGATTGAAAGCTCAGTGTCTGTTATTCTAAAAGTATATTAGTTCTGGTTTAAGCACTTGGGCTTCAGGCCAGTTATTTTACATTACAAAGGTTTATGGTCTGCACTCTTGTGAGAGGAGAGGATGGACTCTGCCCTTCTGAGCTGGATATTTCTGTCTAAAGGCTTATAGTGCCTGCATATTTGAACTGTTTCTTACTGAAATTGGTGTACCTTGTTTGCTGTAGCATAGACTAGATCCATGCCTGGTGAATCTAGCTTTGTTTGTATAACTTGAGCACTAATCCAGACCTTTTTAAAAGTATTCAATTGTATTTATTACTGCTTGGTAGTAACCTGATTAAAGTGTAGCTATCATTCTAAGCCTTTTGGTTTAAGCACTTGGGCTTCAGGCCAGTTGTTTTACATTAAGAAGGTTTGTGGTCTGCATTGTTGTGGCAGGACAGCTAGCTTACATCCTTCTAATTTGGAAACTGCTGATTGAAGGCTCAGTGTCTGTTATTCTAAAAGTGTATTAGTTCTGGTTTAAGTACCTTGGCTTCAGGCCAGTCATTTTACATTAAGAAGGTTTGTGGTCTGCATTCTTGTGGGAGGAGAGGCTGGACTCTGCCCTTCTGAGCTGGGAATTTCTGTTTAGAAGCTTATAGTACCTGCATATTTAGGTTCATAGGTTCATAGATAAGTACTAGGCTATTGGCCCTATGGCATAATTAAGCCTAGCCGAAATGTTTCGGCTTTCGCCTCCCATGAGGTTTAGTTACCTGCGCCTCTGTCGAGCAGGGCCACAGACATGATTCTCAGGGTAAATTTCTGGTTTCCCATTCACTCATCAAGATTCCTCTTGAAGAGCGCTAGTGAGGGGCTCTGCCTCATATATATGGAGACCTTATTCCAGAGCAAGGGGAGTCTCTGGGACACGACTCTATCCCTCCAACAAGTCCTGTTTATTGTTGCTGTCAGGTTAATGTCTCTTGATCATGTAATTCTGGTGGATTTGGTTTTCCTTAGGTGGAGCATTTCCAGCAATTTAGTTTTTGCCACAGCCTTGTATGTTAGGCATAGGTCACCTCTGAGTAGTCGGTACGCGACTGAGTATTGTTTGAGGTTTTTAGCCTCGTGGCATAGGGCATGTGTTTAAGGCCCATTATCCTCTTTGTGAGGTACTTTTGAGGCCTCTCCAGATGTCTTGTAAAGTACATCCCGAATAGGGCATTGTACTCAATTACGGGTCTAATGAGTGATGAGTAGAGGGGGGCAATAACTTCCTTATTCCTAGATGCAAATCCCTTTGTGATAAGATGGGCCATGTAGAAGAATTGTTTAACCACTTTAGTGATCTGGTTGTCGAAGGAGAGGTTACTATCCACCTGTTTCCCTAGATCTCTTATCACACTCTCTGTGATAAGTGGGCTGCCACATATGTTATAATTCATTGGCACTTGTTTTTTCCCACAAGGTATGACAATGCACTTTTTGGCATTTAACTTGAGGCTGTAATTTTGGCACCATGTATCTGTATCAGTGAGACCCCTCTGAAGGATGTCTATGTCAGTAGGCACTTCAATTATAGTGCCCAGTTTGCAGTCATCTGCAAACTTTGTTAGCCATAATCCCTCCGTGTTTACTTGTACCTCGGAGAAATAGATGCCGAACAGAAGGGGTTGCAATACTGAGTCCTGTGGAACTCCAGTAGTCATAGGTTTGGAGTCCAATCTAGCGTCCCCTATTCTCACTGAACAGGTTCTATCCATGAGCCAGTTGGCAACCCATCTTGTTATGAAGGGGTTTATGTTTAGGTTAGTGAGTTTGTCTATAATTCCTGAGTTGGGAATGATATCGAAGGCCTTGTCAAGATCAAAGTATGCTGTGTGGACCACCTTCCCTTCATCTATTGCCTGAGTGACCTTTTTGAAAAAGTCATCCAGATTGAGGAGACAGGATTGTCCCTTTACGAATCCAAACTGGGTAGGGTCTAGAGGTTGCAAGTTCCTGATGTCTTTGTTTATGAGTTCCATGATGATGTGCTCCATGGCCTTACAGACTAGGCTCATCAGGGTGATGGGGCAGTAGTTCCTGAGGTCAGTGGTGGCACCTCCTTTGTGGAGTGGGATGACTGTTGCCATGCGCTAGTCTGTGGGCACATAGCCTGAGGTGAGGCTGTGGTTAAACATGGTATTAAGGTGCGGGATGAATTCATTTTGGAGTTCATGTATCACGCAGCCTGGGATGCTGTCAGGTCCCATGGATGCTGTGTTTTTTGCTTTGGAGAATACTGTTTTCACATGGGTGTCTGTGATTTAAGGTGTAGCACAATTGTCTAGTATGAGCATGGGCCCTCTAGGTGGTGAGGGTGGGGTAAAGTTTGCACTGAACCTATCTGCCAATATATTGGCGATAAAATTTGGTTCCATGACTTTTGAACCATTATGCTGCAGCTCAGAGCAGATCTGAGTGTTGCAGTTTAGGTTCTTGACATAGCTAAGAAATGCCCCGTGGTTGTCTTTGGTGTCTGCTGCGATTTTTCTTTCAAAGTTCACCTTAGAGGATTTTATGAGGGTTCTTAGCTTTTTGCTAAGGCTGGTCAGGGATCCCTTCAATTCCTGGGTTTTTACTCTTTTTTGTAATAATTTCTTCCTTCTATTGTAGAGCTTATTTATGGCTGGGTTCCACCAGAAAGGTTTTCTCTTTTTGGAGGATTGGGTCTTGGTCTTGTTTGGGATAGCATGGTCCATGCACTCGTGTAAGTGCTTGTAGAGTACTTGTGTGTAGGATACAGCAGATTCAATCATATTTATATTCTGCGTGGGAGTAACAAAATTTGCCAGCTCTGACTTGAGTAGCATAAAGTTTGCTTTGGAGAATTTTTTTACCGTGGTTTCCCTGGGTGGGGGTGAGGGTGGTATGTGGATATCTTGGGTGATGAGTTGATGATCTGATCTGACCAATGAGGAATTTACCACAGGTTTAGAGCATTTATCCCCCATGTTGGTGATAACCAAGTCCAGTATATTGTTACCTCTCATGGGGGTGCTAATAAGCTGGTTCAGGGCATTTGAGTTTATATATTCGAGGATGTGCTGAGCAAAGGTATTAGTGCTTCCGTAGTTTTCCCAGTTAATGTTTGTGTAATTGAGATCACCCAGTATAAGGGTGTTTGGTTGCACCTTCATGTTTTCCAGTATATCGAGGAACAAGGAGTGGGTGTCTTGGGTCAGGGATGGTGATCTGTAGCAAGCTACAATCTGAATTGCAGTTTTGCCCATTGTAAGTTGCACTTGGATGGACTCCGAGGCATCATACTTTGCAAACAGTCTGGAGGTGTGATTATCCTTGATGAATATGGATATGCCTCCTCCCTTTGTATTTCGGTCTGGGCATTGTGGCCGAAATGTGTGATATGAGTTGTAGCCTGGTATTGCTGGGGTGCTCTCTTGAGCCTTGAACCAGGTCTCCGTTACTGCACAAATATCGATGTTCTCCATATTGAGGAGTGCCTCGAGAGAGTGCATTTTGAGGTTTAAACTCCGAGCGTTGAGCAGCATGACACTCAGTTTTTTGTTGCTGGTACTTGTTACGGCGGTGGATTTGACTTTTGAGCCTTGCCTAAAAAAGGCACTATGGGGGTGGCAAGAGCCTTTGACAGTATCCTGAATCCCTGGGATGACATGTGCAAGCCATCTCTGGTGAAGCATCGAGGCTTGTCAAGCATGTCATCCCAGGCAGACAGATACTGGATCCCCTTTGAATGACACCAGAAACTTAGCCAATTGTTGAAATTTATAATTTTTTCCTTGTACTGAGGTATCATTCTTGGTGAGGGTAAGATGCCGTTCAGGGCTAGGGTCGTACCTGCCTTGGTTACATGATCAGTGAGCTCTTCTATATCCCTTTTCATGTAGTCCAGGGAGGTACGTTTCAGGTCATTCACACCAACATGGACAATGACAGAGTCGTATTTGTACTTGTCATGGAGTGACCTGTTTGAACTGTTTCTTACTGAAATTGATGTGCCTTGTTTGCTGTCGCACTAGATTCAGGCCTGCTGAATCTAGCTTTGGTTGTATAACTTGAGCACTAATCCAGGCTTTCTTTTTTGGAGAAGGTTCCCCTGCACCCCAATGCCAGGAGTGTGCAGTTAGAACTTCACTGATTGAAGACTACAGGAACAGGGCTCAGTTTTGAGATTTTTTTACTGGTTAATTGGGTAATTTGTTAAAAGCCTTTTCTGATTGCTTGTAGTCATCTATAGCTGTTTCAAGTGTATTTTTTACTGTTTGTAGTCGTTTAAAGCTGTTTTAAGTGTATTTTTTTTACTGTTTTTGCCTTATCTTTTCAAAAAAATGTTTCCTTGTTTCCCACCTTTCTAAGCTAGTATAGTCCAGTTTTCAGGCTAGTGCTGAACTCAGGGCTGTGTTACAAGTTTCTGAGCTGCCCATACTTTACTTGGCTAGAAGAAGGTTTCTCTGTTCACCTGTGAGAGAGGAAGCTTTGACCAGCCATCTGTCCCTGGAGGAGTGGTTCCAGCCCAGAAGTTAGTAGTTTATAGGACATTTTGGACTAATTTCTGTCTCTTTCATTTCCCTACTGTAAAAACTGCATTTGCATGGTTTTGCATATCCAGGCAGTGCCGGTTAGCTAGGGCTAAATTATTCCCGGCTCCACCAAGTCTCCTCTTCAGTTTTTCCCTCGAAAGTAGTCTAACTCTCAACCTAAGCACTTAAAAAGCATCCTACAGTCCAGCACTTGCTCAGACCTAATAGTAAGCACTAATATACCCCGATACTTGATTTCCCAGCAGGGCAAGGCTCATTATTTACCCCTCACCAACCAAGCGACTAAGCAGCTCACCCTACTATTCAGGCATGACCAAAGGGCAATTTCAAGTTTACTCTCCAGTCCAGCTGGTGAACCTGGGTATCCTGAGGCAATGTTACAACTGCCTCATGGACACAAACAACCCTCTCCTCCTACCACAAAACATTAACATATTTGAGAGATGCAATTATATAGCTAAATTGGAGGCTAAGCTTTCTCCACCCAAGACTGGAACAGGCAGTCATGAGGAGAAGGTTAACACTTGCACTACAACTCCAGCCTCAAATAGACATACTAAACCAGCACTGGCAAAAAATTCACATAAATACACAAAATCATACTTGGAAGCTCTAAATAAAAACCTGCAAAAGCATCAGAGACCTCCAAAGCAGACACCCAAAAAACCTGCACCTCCCATCACAAATCAGACAACACATAAAACACAAAATCAACGTGCAACACAACCAGAGCCCTTAAGGCGAAATAACTTACCTAACACATTAGTAATAGGTGACTCTATACTCAGGCACACTGATGTCCCACTCACTAGGCTGGACAAGGAGAAGGTTACTGTTAGCTGCCTGTCAGGAGCCAGAATCCTTCACATAACACAAGCACTCAGGTCACTCCAGAACAAGTACAAATATGACTCTGTCATTGTTCATGTTGGTGTGAATGACCTGAGACATGCCTCCCTGGACTACATGAAAAGAGACATGGAAGAGCTCTCTGATTATGTAGCCCAGGAGGGTATGACCCTGACCCTGAGTAGCATCCTGCCCTCACCAAGAATGATACTGCAGTATAAAGAAAAAATGATCAATTTCAACAACTGGCTAAGCTTCTGGTGTCATTCAAAGGGGATCCAGTGTCTGTCAGCCTGGGACGACATGCTCGCCAGGCCTCATTGCTTAGCAAGAGACTGCTTGCACCTGTCACCCCTAGGCTTTCGAATACTGGCCAAGGTTCTTGCTGCCCCCATAGTGCCTTTTTTAGGCGAGGCTCAAATGTCAAACGCACCTCCGTAAACAACACAAATAAAAAAATGAGGGTTATTCTACTCAACGCCAGGAGTTTAGATCTCAAAATGCACACGCTCGAAGTACTCCTCAGTGTGGAGAACGTCGACATCTGTGCAGTAACTGAAACCTGGCTAAAGGCTCCAAAGAGCACCCCAGCACTACCGGGCTATAACTCATACCACACATTTCGGCCACAGAACATGGACCGAAACACAAAGGGGGGGGGTGTATCCATATTCATCAAGGATACCTACACCTCCAGGATACTGGCACAGCATGATATGTCTGAGATCATCAATGTGCAACTAACATCGGGCAAATCTGCAATGCAAATTGTGGCCTGCTACAGATCACCCTCCATGACCCAGGACCACCTCTCTGCCTTTCTCGAGACACTGGAAAACATGAAGGTCCTACCAAACACCCTGATATTGGGCAATTTCAATTACCCTACTATTAACTGGGAAAACTACTCAAGTACAAACTCCCAGGTCCAGCGCTTCCTGGAATTTATCAAGTCAAATGCCCTGGATCAGCTGGTAAATTTCCCTACCGGAGGTGAAAACATATTGGACCTGGTCATCACCAATATGGGCGATAGGTGTTCTGCACCGGAGGTCAACCCATCACTGGTTAGATTAGACCATAAACTAATCGCTCTGGATGTCCACACCACACCACCACCCCCAACCAAGGAAACCATAGTGAAAAACTTTTCTATAGCAAACTTCACCTTACATAAGACAGAGGTGGTAAGTTTCACAGCCCCCACACTAAAGGATAACAGTGTCCAAGATGCAGGAACCTTTACAAATGCACTCTATGAGCACCTACAAGGATGCATGGATCATGCCATCCCTAGCAAAACCAAGACTCACTCCCCTAAGAGAAGGAAACCAGTCTGGTGGACCCCTGCCATAAACAGGCTATACAATAGAAGGAGGAAACTAGTTCAGAAAAAAAGCAAATCCCGAGAAGGAAAGACATCCCTGATCAGTATCAGTAAGAAACTAAGGTCCCTCATAAAATCATCCAAGGCTAACTTAGAAAGGAAAATAGCCAAGGATTCGAAAGATAACCACAAAGCCTTCTTTAGCTATGTCAAGAATCTAAGTGGCAACTTGCAGATATGCTCTGAGCTAGTGCAAAATAGCACAAAATACACTGAACCCACTGATATTGCCAACATCATGGCAGATAGATTCAGTGCAAACTTCACCCCCCTCTCACCCCTGAAAGGGCTCACAACAATACCAGAAAAGTGTAGTGTCCCGGAAATCACAGACGCACAGGTGAAAACAGCCCTTTCAAAAGCCAAAAGCACAGCGTCATTGGGGCCAGATGGTGTCCCAGGCTGCATCTTGCACAAACTATAGAACAAACTAACCCCCCACCTAAACACACTGTTCAACCTCAGTCTCTCCACAGGCTACGTGCCCATAGAATGGCACACAGCAATGGTTATTCTGCTCCACAAAGGAGGGGCCACAACTGACCCTGGTAACTATCGCCTCATAAGGCTGACTAGCCTGGTCTGCAAGGCTATGGACCGCATCATCATGGAACTCATTAACAAAGACATTGGGATCCTCCAAACACTTGACCCGACCCAGTTCGGCTTTGTTAAGGGCAGATCATGCCTACTAAACCTGGTTGACTTCTTCGAGACAGTCACCAAGGCCATAGATGAGGGGAAGGTGGTTCACACAGCCTACCTTGACCTCGCCAAGGCTTTTGACACCATTCCTCACTCGGGAATTATAGAAAAACACGTCAGCCTGACCATAAACCCCTACGTCACGAGATGGGTTGCCAACTGGCTTACAGACAGAACTCACACAGTAAGAATAGCAGGCTCTAGGTCTGACTCTAAACCAGTCACAAGTGGTGTCCCACAAGGCTTGGTCCTGGGACCCCTACTGTTCGGCATGTACTTCTCAGAAGTACAGGCAAATGCAAGAGGACTATGGCTAACCAAGTTCGCCGATGACTGCAAACTGGGAGCCATAATTGACTCTCCGGCTGACAGACATTCTCCAAAAGGGCCTTACTGGGACGGACACCTGGTGTCAAAGTCATGGTCTCAAGCTAAATGCCAAAAAATGTATAGTCATCCCATTTAGGAAAAACAGAACACCCATGAATTACCACATAGGTAATATCCACCTTAATACAGAAGAGGTAATAAGAGATCTGTGGAACCAGGTAGATAGTAATCTCTCCTTTGACAACCATATTGCCAAAGTAGTTAGGAAAACTTTCTATGTAGCCCATCTAATTACTAAAGGGTTTGCATCTAGAAATAAAGAGGTTATAGTGCCCCTATACTCGTCACTCATCAGACCCATCAAAGAGTACAATGCCCCATTTGGGATGTACCTTACAAGACATTTTCAACAGCTGGAAAGACCACAAAAGTACCTCACCAAGAGGATTACTGGCCTCAAGCATATGTCTTATGCAGCCCGACTGGAAAAACTCTGGCTGTACTTAGTGACAGATCGCTTACTCAGAGGTGATCTCTGACTGACTTACAAAGCCATGTTCAACTCAGAATTGATGGACATGCTTCACCTAAAGAAATCCAAGTCACTGAGAGCCACTTGCTCTAGTGAGCTAAACCTTGCCACAACAATAAATAGAACATGCTGGAGGGATAGATTCCTGTCACAGAGACTCCCCATGCTTTGGAACAAAATTCCTAACTACATTAGGCAGAGCCCCTCACTAACACTCTTCAAGAGAAACCTTGACGAGTGGATGAGTAACAGAAAATACACCCCTGGGATCACTTCACTAGCTCTTCTTGACAGAGGCTCAGTTAATTAATCAATGGGGCGGCAAAAGCTGACACCCTCTGGCTAGGCTTAAATGCCCTCAGGCAGATAGCCTAGTACCTACCTATGAACCTAAGTCTACTCAGTTATCCCATTTGAGAAACAGTGTCTGTAAGGTAAACACCTTAACCATGGTGCCAACCTCCCTTTAGCTGTTCATGATCAAGAATTACAAATTCCTTTGTGACTTTCTACACCCTCAGTTTAATAATTATTAGAACAGTTTAAAAGGGCCTGAGTTAAAAGATCTTGCAAAGCTTACAAATTTAGTGAGTCCATTCTAAGAAAAGCAACCGCACTAACTAGTAAATAAAAATAGTTTAAAATTTTGAATAGCTTTAATTAAAATAAACACTAAATAGAAATGTTAATCACACAAACAGAGCTACTTATTCAGGAATTACATAAAGTGTACTTAACTTACAAACTACAACTATTTAAAAAGGTAAACATGACTGAAGTGCTTTTAAAATATTTAATAATAAAAAGAAAACAAAAGCATAAGTACTCCTAGTGTGTGTTCTTGGATGTGAGCTAATACTGTTACCATCTTTAATATAAAAAATTAAAAACAAAACAAATGCATCTGGTGACCAGGTAGACAGCAATCTCTATCACACTCCACAATTCCAAGCTTAACATGCCTAATACTCAAGTCTTTCATGTTTGATCATCTACTATGTTCTGTAGTTCTTTTCACATTCTTTCTACAGTTTGAACACCTACCTCTTTTCCACTGCTGTGACAGACCCTTTCCCCATCTATCTTAGTCTAAAGATGCAGTTTTGAGGCATATGATATGCCTTCCAACTCAACATCTAGCATCTCTGTCCATTCTGAGCTGAGGCAGAGCTTGTCCCTGCATAGAGCTAATCTCTCTTCCAGGTCACTTTTTATCCTCCTTTAACTGCCAAGCTTTTTGTCCATTGTCCGTTGACATTTCCAATCATTAGAGATCTGAATCCTATCATTCTTTGGTACACCAAATACTGGGAATACTACCTCCAGCAACTTTTCTTGACATCTGTCTTGCACTTCTGTGTGCTTGCTTGATGAGGTCTCAGGTTATCGGTGCCTACATTCATCAAAGTATATGTCTAGCCCCTCTGCAATGATCACTTGGGTCATATTCTCCCTGGTGTAACAATATCTAAATGATGGAAATGGTTCAATTGAAATCTGGTCATTCTCTTAACCCTTGCTAAAACTCTTAATCAGCTTAGTGATAGGGTCCTCTGTTCCAAACCCCTGTTCTCCATCCCCACAGTAGCTGTCATTTCCTTCAATTCATGTTCCATTCCACTATCTTTTCTATCAGCAATCTCTGTTTTACCATCCCCAGCCCTTCTCACTGCCTGTGCTGGTATCCCCTCCTTCCTTGATCCCTTCCTCCTTGCTTTTGTGCCCTTCCTACTGTTTTGTCTCTTTCATCATCTGCTTTTCCAGTCTGATTGATTGACATTTCCTGCCTACTTTCCTCTGGCTTTCTTGTAGTGTTGGCTTCTGCATGACTGTCTCTAGCTCTATCTCCCCTTCATTTCTTGTAACTGTTACTATACCTGTCCCAACATGTTGGTTTCTTTCTCCTAATGTTCCTCTTTATAGCTCTATCTCTTACTTTTTCATTTCACTTTACTATGTGTCACCCACTTGCCTTTACTATGACCTCTGCCTATGCATGCCTTTCCTCTGCATTTTTTACCCTTACTAATTTTCACCCTCTGTTGTCTACTTGCTTCATGTACAGTATGTTCTCTGGTCCCACTCTATGCTTTCTTGCCTGGTTAAGTAGCTTCCTACCATCTCTACCTCCCATATTCACAAATGAGGTTCCTCATTCTCCCAGAGACACATATCATCTGACGACCAAAAGTTCCATATGACTAAACAGCTGCTTCACCTTCTATGTACTTTGGAAAGTCTCTTACTCAGTCACACTTCTCATCTAGTTGGCCCAGTGATGTATTCCTAGCCTACAAGGCATTCTGTGATCTCACACTGATGGCTTTGGTGTATATCTGCAAAACAAATAGCATCAGAGATACCCATTCTAGGAACTTAAACCTCATCTGCATCCATTACGAGGATGGCTCTACTTTAATATGTACTGCCTTCTCCTCAACTGAGCTTATGACCCTAACCCAGAATGCTTTCAATGATGCAGAAAAAAGGTTCGCAAACTGTCAGCTTCTATTAAATCCCAACAAAACTAAACTGCTCATCTTTTCCCCCACCTCTATAAGTTCCAACAATGGCACAAGATATCCCCAGATATTCACACAAAACTCCTGGGCGTCACAGTCGATAATGCCCTAAAATATGATATCTATGTCAATAAAACTATCAAATCTGTCAACAAAAAACTGGGCTACCTATACAGGATCAAGCCCTTCCTCACTCCTTTTGCAAGAACCACTATCGCTCGGTCCCACCTACTTCCTACCCTCCTCTATGCCCACCCCTTCACTAACCTGAACCAAGCCACCCTTACCAAACTTGCTAGTTGTTACAACTATATTGCTAGATTTGCTACAGGTGCTACCTCTAGGCTCCACCATTGTATCGACCTAACTCAACTAGGATGGCTGGAGTGACCCAGTCTTCTCCGATACAACCAACTTGTCATAACCCACAAAATACTATATCAACCCAAAAAAACACCAGCACTAAATAAGATCTTCAAACCATACAGCAACCTGAGGTCACTATGCTCTGCTGACAAACTGCTGGTACAAACAACTAAGAGCATAAATGTGGCTGGGACTCTCTATGCCAACTCAGTAGGCAAAACTTGGAATATGCTACCTGCCGAATTTACCAATCCTCCTTAATCCAGTTCAAAAAAGCTTCAAACTACACTTCCAACAGCATTGGCAATGTCCCTGTTTAAACCCTGACTAATCACCACCTGCTGTTCCTGCAAACTCTCCCTAAGCATTTCAATCATATACTCTAATACGTGTATGAATTATTGATGGGACTTGGCCCATAACTGCGTGTATTAGTGTCTGAAACTGAAGCCTTATGATTTTGATGTTGTCTACTTTGTTTTATCTAAGTTTATAACCCTACTGAAAACTGTATATTATACTTATCTCTAAATGTTTCTATTGTTCCTAATGTATTTGCACTCTGCTTTCTGGAGCTTTTCTCCCTGGGCCTCCGTTGAAAATGGACATATATCCAGTCAGACTTTCCCGGTAAAGAAATGTAAAATAAATGAATAAATAAATCTACAACCTAAACAGGACATTTTGGAGAGGCAGGTTTGTGTCTCAAAGAATACTCCTCCTCTGGAACAGGCTTCCCATCCATGTGAAACAAAGCTTATCCCTAACCCCATTCAAACATAACTTGAACCAGTTTATGAGAAATTGCAAATGGTACCTACATCTCTAATGGGCATAAGAAGCCTGTATATGCTTGACGTGTATAACCCTATATCATAATCATAAAATTCCTTGGGGTATTGACATGTTAGCGATATTTTGGTAAATTTATAGTAAGCTTACTTAGGCTTACAATGGATCATGGGCTGTATAACCTTTTAACTACCTATGAACCTATGAACATATGATTAACATGAAGCTGTGTAGATTCCCTGCTATTGAAATGCCATAGCGGCATTCTGCCAAACTACACTACACACTCAGCATTTTCTGTATTGCTGTAGAGGATAACTTGGACAGTGTGGCTATCTCAGTAGCACAGAGCTGTGCAGCTGAACAGCAAAAAAAAAAAATAAAAAAAAACTGTGACTCTAAACAGTCTAGCTTAGTACATGAGGCAATTTACAAAGCTCTACATACTAGGCAAGCTATTTATGAATTCCACTCTGTGGATTAAGAATGTGTGTAAGCTAGAGCTCTAACTCACTTTGGAAATCAACAAGTCTGCAGGATATCAGACTATGCAGTTTACACCAGATGCTTTAAGCAGCTTTAAAACAAAATCTAAACCGTAAGCATTGTAAATCTTTAATAAGTAAAGAATTGAAAAGTCAACGAACTTAATAAGAAAAAGATCAGACAACAAAGATGGACAAACTTTTCTCATTTGATGTTGCAGTTGCTTTTCAAGGTATCCTAAAGCTTCTTTCCTCCTCTGGCCTACTATTCTGTCCTGCTTCATTTCCTCATACTTTGAATATGTAGTTCATTCTTGAAAGAAATACACTATAATCATGTATAAATAAATAAATAAATAAATAATTTCACGACAAAGGAATCTCTTCCCAAAAGTGCACTGCCTTTCATTTTGTTTTCACACTTTTAATGACTTACATCTGTACCTCATGCTTTCCAGTCAATGCTTGCACTGGTTGAGGACATCTCCAGTACGTTCCCCTGCTATAGCACTGCATGGTTACTGTAGCAACCACACAGTGAGAAGCGCTTATATTTACTGTTTAGTATGTTGAGCAGAAGTGGTCCCATTAAGAGTCATATTACAGCCAGGTAGAACTCAGTTGTCTACAGGTTTAATATTTCCACATGCACAAGGTAGAGCGGGCCAGGCTACTGTAAGAACACTGTAACAACTACATTTGTACCCCATAAGCAACAATGTATGCAAATGACTTTCACAGCAAGAGTTCAGAGAAGGAGATCATTCAGATGAAAATACGTATAGTTAACTTGTTCCTGAAGAACTCACATTTGGAATGATTTGCTTTGTTTTTCATGTCCCTTATACCCACTGCAATCAGCTAAAGGGTGTTTACTGTTTATTAACTTATAGCTGCTTGTTAACAGGAACATACATAGCATTGTGCCGCATATGTATGCATATATATATATATATATATATACATATATATATATATATATATATATATATATATGCATGTGTGTGTGTGTGTGTGTGTGTGTGTGTGTGTTTGTGTGTGCATACATATATTAATGTGCAGCAAAAGAATATATATTAACAAAAGCAAGTGTCATAAAATCACAAATGATTGTGATGTATACATGCACATATAGGCACAGACAGAAAATTATAATCTACTGTCTAACTATTCTAAAAGCAGCACATTTGTTAGCAATTAGTGTCAGCCAGTTGCAGTTTCTATGCCACATATTTTCTGTGTCATATTTCTCTTAGTTCGCAATGGAAACAGTCCAAGCTGTTTTAGTGTAAACCACTGAGAAAGAGAGAGAGAGAGAGAGGGAGTAGGAAAGAAAGCATATCTAATTCAGACAGTCTGTTAAACCTAATCTTGCCATATAGCCTCGCCAGAGATCTCTTCATGTTTTCAGCTCTGAAAAAGTTTACAAAAACATCAGGTCAAGACAAGGATCATACATTTTGTTTGTTTTTTAGCTGATGGACAAATTTTCTTTACTTGTAAGGTCTGCCTGAAACACATTCTTAACTAAATGGACTACAGATTGAAAGGTTCACATTTTCAAGGTTTTTTGGAATTACTCTAAGATGTTGTTCAGAATGATTCAAAACATCTATCACATGTCTTTTGCAGAAAAACGTGTTTTGTATGTTTGACAAGGACTTTAAACATTTTCTAACATCTTAACAAAGCCTGGATTGGATTGAAGGTTCAAGGGTCATACATACACTACATTGATAACTGCTTTTAGATCTGAAAAGACCATGAAAGGTAAGAGTTTCTACTGTGTTTCTGTATGTATGTCTGTCTGCCTATCTCTATATCTGTCTATTTAAATATGCATGTATATACTCATGTATGTGTGCTTTGTGGCAAGAGGTTAAGTCAACAATGAATGGTTTTGCTTTGTTTTTGCAGAATAACTGAAATTACTTGTGTGTGTGTGTGTGTGTGTGTGTGTGTGTGTGTGTGTGTGTGTGTGTGTGTGTGTGTGTGTGTGTGTGTGTGTGTGGGTGTGTGAGTATGTGTGTGTGAGCTCTTTCTGTAAAACAGATGCCAGTCTTCTTCAAAAATGGTGCCAAGCAGATATCTTATCTCCTCAGAAAATTAACTTGACCCAAGTTCAGTAAACTGAAACAACTAAGCTGAAATAGCCTACATTGACTCAAAACACTGCTAATCAGTGGTAAATCTGATCCTATTTCCATGTGTCTAATAGAAAGGTAGATACAAACAGCAGGTGCAAAGACTAATTTAAGGTCCCAACACAATACCATATGCCTGCTACGACTCATGATGTTTTTAATATTAGAGGTGGCCTTAATAAATAAAACAACATTGTTCCTGAAATTAAGGCAGAGTGGAGAATATTATAAAGAAAGATTTCTTTTTTTTTTTTTTTTTTTTTGCCCTTATACAACTGCCAGAGGTGGTAGACCTGATTTCTAATACACTTCCTGACAAACAGAGGCAGAAGCAGTTATGATCCAGCAAAAACATGTTTACATTTTAGTTTCAACTATTGCTGTGATTTTTTCCTCAGTCTTGCAAGGAAAGACAGTGTCAGCTTTTCTAGTCAGGATGGTCTTGCAACATTATGTTTATGCCCCTACAATGCCCTTCTTTACTGTGAAACTTTCATGCTTTAGAACAACATGTTTCTTTATTGAAGGACAGTTTACAAAAACAGTCAATAAGAATATACATAAATTATTTCCTGCATACCACAGAAAATAGTAAAAAAATTACAGCTGTACCCCTAGGTGGCCTCCTGCTCTCCTGACAATGAAATCTTTTCCCCTCCTATAACTTGTCATTCCTTAGCAATAATACATTAGTAAAACATATCCTCAGCTGTTGGCACTTTGCCACCACCTGTCATTTTTTTCAAATCGACCACTGTGAGGTTGTGTCTTACCCTTAAATAAGGGTGGAGTCTTGTTTTAGTGGAATTCCTATTCTCTCACTGCTAAACGTCAGGATTTTACAGATTACTACCTTACTACCATGACACAGAAGGGAATAAGGCTTAAAAAAATCACATGGGGTTCTCCTATTATGTCAGAAACTGACAGTTATATCATTTTTCTCAAAATTAACATCAGATTAGAGAAAACTGGAGAGAGTTAACAGTAGGATGTATCAGCAATGCAGATGAATTGAAAAGAAAGTATCTCTAAAAAAATACACAGATTTTTTATTAGTGCATTCATTTTTACTATGCTATATTTAACAGCCAGATAGTGTGATGGTGAATAACCATTCAGCCATGAGCCACATGATGCAAAGTAAATATCAAATAACCATTTTAGAAATGTATAGGAAATCCTAGAGGACATCAAAAGATAATCAAGCAGCAAAGTATGACTCTGCGTGTTTTTATATAAGAACATCCTGTTTGTTCAAGGTTGAAACACAAAACAGAACTTTGTTTTTGCTACTCAAGGAATTATGCTGTCATGCAATAACATACAAGCCACACGTTTCTTATTGTTATTATGGAATATTTTATTTTATACAGTAACACTGATGTGTTCTGAACCTGTACTACATATATGTAAGGACTTTTCTTGCTTCATTAAAACTCAAAATGATGATGTTTTTCTGCCATTCTAGGACTGATGGTGTTATGTAATAATATGCAGCCTACATGTTCTTTATTGTTATTATGCAATATTGTACTTCATGAAATATCGTTGATGTATTCTGTCCCTAATTGCATAAGATTTTTGGTGGGTTGAAACCCAAGACGGAGGTGCTTTTTTGTTTTTTGTTTTTTTGCTGATCTAGAGATGATGTTACTGTACACGGCTTATTATTATTGTGCAATCTTTGTTTCTAGTAAAAAAAAACAGAGCGGCATTGCTGTGTAGCATCATTACTGTGTCTAATTATCAGTTGCCACTGAGGTCTCCTGAATGTTTTTTGTTATTGTATGATAAACACCAGCTGCGTGTCTTATGATGCCAGTGCCTGTATTGAAAACTAGCAAAAGGTAGCAAATAGGCATATCCAGGGTATTTATCAAGCATCTTTTGAGTGAATGCACCTTTGTTAGTAAAACAGTCACTAAGGAATGGTGTGATTAAATGGAATAAGGAGTGCTTTTTCAATGGTAGCAAAGAGGTGTCCTCCTCAACATACATATGTAGAAACTGACGTCTCTCCTGTACCCTTTCTACTAGTATGATCAACTTGAACATCACTGCACCTCTGGGAGGTAAGTATAAATCTACCTTCCTAGAGACCCTTTAAACAATATATTTTTCAGCTGCAATTAGTATTCAGTTAAATCACTTCCCAAATGGGAAGATGATTTTTTTAACACTGATTGAGAACCTGCCTTAAACTGATGTCATTTGTAAGTGTGGTCTCAGTGTAGGTAAAAATATTTATTTATTTATTCATTTATTTTTGTTTATCCTTTTGGTGAGTGGGTTAAATCGCACAAGGCTAGTGGCCTCATTTCATGGGAGACCCAAGGTGGTATTTACACTATTAGGGGAAATTTGTCCAGGGCATCACGTAACTTCCTTTACTCTTTTCAATAGGTGCGTTGGATCTTTTACATCCACCTGAGCTACCACCAACTCAAGCCAATATGGCCTCAGTTTAACGTCTCATGCAAATGAAATAGTGAAGTGAAATTTATTTGACTCATGTCTTTACTAGTAGGTAGTGATCATGTGTAAAGCTGCTACAGAAGAAAGGATATGAATGTTTAAATGGTATAAGGTTTCTACTGGAAGCCACTGATATGACCCAGCATAAGGCAGAAAAGAATAATGATAAAATGTTATGAAGTAATGGAATACAAGGCAATGCATGTCATTTGTTCTGATCATATAAGGATAAAAGCTAAAGGAGGAAGAGAAGATAGACAGTTTAAACTATCTCAAAGAAATCCCTAACGTCCAGAAAGAAATATGAGCCAAAAAAGGGATGCATGACAGAAATCAGAAGGATTACATAGTTTATAGGCACAATATGGCCAGCTCAGAGGAGCCCGAAATAGTATTCTTTCACAGAAAGCATGAGAGAGAACTTTAATTACCTTTAAGCAGCAAGGCCAAAACTGTAAAATTATTCAAGAAAGTGCAGGACAGATATGAGGCAGAAAATACACTGACAGTCAAGGAGGATTAGTACCTATTCAATATGCTGGGAAACAAGAAGGTCCAGGTTGTCTGGTCCGTAAGTCACTTCCATCACCCTCTATATTTCTTTGTTAAATCTCTCATCAGATTGAAATTAACCACAAGATGAACTGCAGAGTTAATTCAGGCAATTATTTTTTGGATATATTTTGTCTTTCCTCGATTTCTATATGAAATATTTGTTTAAAAAATGGGAGCTGTGACTGGGGTTAGTAGCAGAGTTAAAAGATTATAATCGCAGAACTTATGAGGTTTGGGACAGATCTCGTTAAGACACTTATCGCACTCCAATGTATTGCTTTTGTCTAGAGCTGCTTTTCCTAACGCTGGCATCCTTTTTCTCCACTATTTCTTTTCCACTTACTCCCCTTTGGCTGTGCTGTTTAGTTTTTGTCTGCAGTTTCTCATGTATCATTCTTGCAGTTTAACATTTATAGTATGCTCAATATAACGTACACGATTGGAAGTATAAACAATTATTTTGTAATCTGTTAATTACTATTCACGTTTTTACTTCTTTGAGCTATTTTCTATCATCTGTCCTCCAAGGCACATCTGGAAAACATATGTTATCATTAACAGCATCTTCTTCCAAGCATAGTGTATGAAGTATGAAGTAAACAAACAAACAAACACAACATTTTTGTGGGCCTGAGTACTTGAAATAGAATATTCCCCAAGCCCCTGTATTTACACTCTTAAGAACAGAGATTAGTCTGTTTGCTCCTGTTCAGTGTAAATGCAGAAATACAGTGCAAAGTTACTGAGTTTGGTAACCTCAGATTGTTTTTAAATGTAGCTCACTGCATCATTCTTAACATTCCTTGTCACAGATTCTTAATATGAAAACCAACACTCTTGATAACAACACAACCTTTTTTAAAATTGTATGAATAACATATCTCAAACATTACCATTTAAAACTTAACTGCATTTACTTTTTTAAATACAACAAACAGTGCATTCTATTACTTCCTGTTATTTTACTATTATTTTTTATTCATTTCATGCTGTGTTATTTATACTAAAGGTTTATAGAAACTTACTAGGCTATTGATCAGTGAGGATCTTAAGAAGTCATACATTTCCATGGTAGTTTTTAGCCCTTATATTTTGTGTATGAATATGCTAGCTGAGGGCAAAACAAGGATATGTTAAGACATTTACTTGTTGCCTCTATTCATGAGGGATATGAGTGCTAAACTGGAAATGAATTTGTGGTTTGCCATCTATTCATCCAAATTACATAAAAAGAATAAGAGAAGCTGAGACACCATCTCTGGTGTTAGTAGTGAGGATTGAGGCTCCTTGATTGCTGGGCCAGGGCACGGGTGTCACATTTGTGGTTTGGCAGTGGTGGGATATCCACATCACATATTAATTAGATGGCAAATACTATTTGGCTTGTAGTGGTGTGGGTAGAGTGATTCCTGTAGCTTGTGTACAGTGAGCTTTGAAGGTGTTTTTGTACTCAAAAACAGCCATGCAGTGAATACTCAGAGTTCAGATCGCAACTGTTTTATTTATTTTGTTAGCTTAGTTAGTCAGAGTGAGCAGCAGTACGTCAGCAGTGGAGTATGGAAAGCTGACAAGGAGCCAGCTGCCTGAGATGTGCCAGGCTAGGGGACTAATGCATGGAAACCTGACTAAGGCAGACCTGATTGCAGCCTTGGTTACAGCTGCATCAGAAAACAGCAACCAGGAGGACAATCAGACTGGCAGTGGAGATAAAATACCCTCAGAAAATGGACAGTTCAACCTTTCTGCAGTGGACTTAAAAATCCAGCTGGAGCTAGAGAGACTTGAGTTGGAGGCCAGGAGTGTGGAATTGGAAGCAACTGAGAGACTGAGGTATCTAGAGAGTGAGAACAATGAGAAACGGAGATGGTTGCAAGCTGAGGAGAATGAGAAACTGCTATGCCTAGAAGCTGAGGAAAAAGAGAGGCAGAGGCAGCATGAGAAGGAGATGCTGACTCTTCACCAGAGTCCTGGAGGTAATGGGTGAGGGAGTAACTGGACCTCAGAAGAACAAAAGGTTAGTAAATTTCTTTCACAGTTTAAAGAGGGGGATAATTTTGATAGTTTCATTCATATGTTTGAGAGAGTATGTAAACAGAATGAAGTTGACCAAGGGCTCTAGGTACGGTTCCTGACCCCCTTACTCCATGGTAAAGCCGTAACTGTATCGTATAAAATGTCTGACATTGTATGTTTTGATTATACTGCTGTAAAAAATTGTCTATTAGAGTTTTTAAGCTAACACCTGAAACATATAGGAAAAAGTTTTGTGAGCATAGCCGCAAGACAGATGAAAGTGTGTGTGAATATGTTGCTGAATTGAGCACTTGTTTCTATAGGTGCATGAGTGGATGTCAGGTCACCACTTTTGAAGGGCTGGCAAACCTTTTGGTGAGGGAACAAGCCCTTAGGACTTTGCCTGAGGACATAAGAATCTGGTTAGCTTATAGACAATGTGCTAATCCAGATGAGTTGGGGAAGAAGGGAAACCTATACCTGGCAAGCAGAGCAGCCCTGCACAGGAAGGGGACTCCCAGTACTCCTCATGGGTCTAAAGGAACCCATGGTGGTCAGCACAGACTGCCACAACAGAATCTGCCAGTAGCAGGGAAAGTCACTAGTCCAGGTACACGTCCAGGAGCTAGGGTTAAATGTTTTGAATGCAACCAGTGGGGCCATGTGGCATACAGGTATCCATAGAGGAAGGTGGGGAACAAAAGGTGAGGGAGCCAGTAAGTGAGAAAGGCAAAAATGCCAATACTAGGTTGTCTTGGGACAACAAGGGTTCCACACTACCACCTGAGGCTATATCCTATTGTAGTGAATGGCAAAGAGGCCATTGCCAAGAGAGGCACAGCCTCTGATATAACCATTGTAAAGCCTGCAGTGGTTACAGAGGAGCACTACTTGCCTGGGCAGTCTACTCCAGTCAGGGCTTTAGGAGGGATCCCATTCCAAGTACCTATGGCTAGGGTTCACCTTGACTGGGAGGGTGGAAAAGGAAGCCAGCAAGTAGGTATGTTTGAGGATATAACTACAGATGTCCTGACAGGGAATGATTTTGATAGTGCATTACCCTGTGGTTGTGCAGTTACATGCAGTCAGGCTTGGAGACAAGCAGGTAAGTCTGGTAGCCTGGGGGAGACCCAGACAGACTGCATACTTGCAGCCAGGACTGGTGAGGTGGTTACTTTAGGAAGGGAGCTACCTTGTAGCAGTGAGACTGAAGGTGAGCCACAGCTGCTTGGGGGTACTGATGGTCCCTTGGACAGAGTGACTGCAAAGGTAGAGGTGAGTAGGAGTACCCAGGCTGACAGTGAGGCACCACTGTCAGAGGATGCCAGACTTCCTGTGGAGGGGGAGCTGGGAAGGGTTACAAGGAGAGAGTTGAGACAGGCTCAGCTCTCAGACCCTGAGGCAGGTAGCTAGGGAGGCACCTGATTCTCAAGGAAAGGGGAATCTGTCTACTGGGACAAAGAGTTACTATACAGAGAGTGGACCCCTGAGGGAGGGATAGATGGTGAGAGAGTACAGCAGTTGATAGTGCCTAGAGCCTACCATCTGATGCTTCTAGCCATAGCCCATGATATTCCCTTTGCAGAGCATATGGGCATAAAAGTACAATGAGGCATATTATGCAGAACCTCTATTGGCCTGGAATTTCCAGAGATGTAACAGGGTACTGCAGGACCTGTGAGCAGTGCCAAAAGGTAGGCAAGGCAGGAGACAAGGTGAGAGCTCCTTTGATGCCTTTGCCTGTGATTGAAGAGCCATTTCAGAGGGTAGCTATGAATATTGTGGGTCCTTTTAGTACTCCAAGTTCCACAGGGAAAAAGTATATCCTAGTGGTAGTGGATTATGCTACACGATACCCCGAGGCAGTGGTTTTGTCCTCCATTGAGGCAGAGAAGGTGGCAAATACTTTGTTCGAGATTTTCAGCAGGGTAGGTTTCCCAAAAGAAATACTGAATGACAGAGGTGCCAGTTTCATGTCAGACCTGCTGACTTGTCTGTGGAAGTCCTGTCGGGTGAAGCATATGAAGACCACCACTACCATCCCCAGACAAATGGTCTTGTTGAGAGGTTAAACTCTACAATCAACTCCATGCTATGGGCATTTGCAGATCAGTTTAAGAGGGAGTGGGACAAACATTTTCCCCATCTATTGTTTGCTTACAGAGAAGTTCCCCAGGAATCCACAGGTTTTTCACCCTTTGAGTTGCTGTATGGGCATGGGGTAAGGGGACCTCTAGATTTAATTTGAGATGAGTGGGAAGATGAGTTCGAGTCTCACAAGGAGTCTGTTGTGGCATACATCCTAAACCTCAGGACAAGGCTCAGGGAACTCATGGGCTTGGCCCAGGAGAACCTGGCAGAAGCCCAACAACAGAAAAAGGTGTGGTATGACAGGAATACTCGAGCTAGAGAGTATGCTGTGCAGCAACAGGAAATGGTTCTCATTCCTGTCAGACACAACAAGCTTCAAGCAGCCTGGGAGGGTCCCTACAATGTGGTAAAAAAGGTAAGTGATGTTAACTACATGGTGGAACTGCTAGGCAGATGGCAGAGACACAAATTGTACCATGTTAACATGATGAAATCTTACCATGATAGGGAGGCCCTTGTGCTAAGCATTTGCCGTGGATTGCAGGAGGAGTCTGAGAGAGATCTGGGGACTGATTTCCTCAGTGAGACTCATGCTGATACCTCAGTGGAAGGGGTGGCAATGTCCCAGCAGCTATCTCCTACCCAGGTTCGAGAAATCCAAGCAGTGTTGCCGGAATCTGGGGACACGTTCATTGGGAAACCAGGGTGCACCCACCTGGTGCAGCACCAGGTGGATACAGGATCCCAAAGGCCTATTAAGCAGGCCCCTTACAGTGTGCCAAAGAGAGTCAAACAGACCCTGAGGGAGGAGGTATAGGAGATGTTGGAACTAGGGGTGATTCAAGAGTCCAACAGTCCCTGGGCCTCCCCAGTGGTGCTGGTGCCAAAGAAGGATGGCAGCACCAGGTTCTGTGTTGACTACAGGCAATTAAATAGTCACACAGAGTTGGATGCTTAACCCATGACTAGGACAGGTGAGGCCCTAGAGCAGCTGGGTGGGGCTAAGTATCTTACAACCATTGATCTTACCAAGGGTTACTGGCAGGTGCCCTTGACTCCCAGTGCTAGAGAGAAGTCAGCCTTTGTGACTCCTTTTGGCTTGTATGAGATTACAAAGATGCCCTTTGGGATGAAGAATGCCTCAGTGACTTTCCTGAGGCTGGTAGGTCATATCCTAGCAGGAGCAGGCAGGTTTGCCCTTGCTTACCTAGATGATATTGCCATCTACAGCCATTCCTGGCCAGAGCACCTTCAGCATGTCAGGGAGATGCTGGGCAGACTACAGAGGGCAGGGTTGGCCATTAATCTGAGCAAATGTCAGGTGGGTATGGTGGAGGTCTCCTACCTAGGACATAGAGTGGGGAGTGGTAAGATAAGGCCAGAACCTGCCAAAGTGGAAGCCATTCAGGCATGGCCTGCACCTGTTACTAAAAAGCAGGTGAGGGCATTTTTATGGACAGCAGGGTACTACAGAAAGTTCATCCCCAGTTATATACCATATGTACCATGTATATGTACCATAGCTGCTCCCCTCACAGACCTGGCAAGGAAGAACAGGCCAGATAAGGTAGTATGGACCCCAGCATGTGAGCAGGCATTCCAGAAGCTTGGAGAAGCTTTGGGAGGACCCCCTGTGTTAGCCAATCCAGGTTACAGCAAAGAATTTGTTATGCAGGTGGATGCTTTGAACCATGGGGTGGGGGCTGTACTTAGCTAGATTTCTTCAGAGGGGGAAGAGCACCCAGTGGTTTATCTCAGTCATAGGCTCCAGCCCAGGGAGGAATGCTATGTGTCTGTAGAAAAGGAATGTCTAGCCATAGTGTGGGCATTGCAGAAACTTCAGCCTTATCTGTATGGAAGGAACTTCACTGTTATGACAGATCACAACCCCCTAACATGGTTAAACAGAGCCAGCCAGCAAAATGCCAAGTTGCTAAGATGGATCCTAGGGTTGCAAGCATATGATATGTCAGTGCAGCACCGCAGTGGGAGTAGCAATGCCATTGCAGATGGGCTCTCAAGACAGGGAATGGGGTAAGGTATACTCAGCTAGACCTAACCCTCTCAAGCAGCATTTCTCAAGGGTCAGTTGAAAAACTAGCTTGAGTTCTCCAGCGGGGGGAGATATGTGAAGAGTGGGTAAAGATAGATGAAGGCTGCCAACCTAGCCAGATAGAATTTTATAGATAATTCTGTCATTTGTAAATATGAATGTTGAACTACAGACTTGTTTTCTTAATTGAAAGAAAATACTGTGAAATGTTGAAATACAGGGTTGTTTTCTTAAATGAAAGAATATGCTGTGAAATGTTGAACTTCAAAAAAAGTAACAACATTGCCCTCTGCTGTAAAGAAAGCTAAGACAAGCATTTCATGTCTGTCCTTTAAAGTTAAAATTACTTCATATCTGTCCTTTAAAGTTAAAGATTCAGAGTCATTCCATCTGGGCTAGCACATTCTTTTTCTGTTGTTTTAACCAAGAGTTAGATTGCTAGATTTAGGCATGCAGGTGTATTTTTATTGCTCTGGTTTCTGCCTAGGTGTAAAAGAATGTAGATGCAGTTTCTGTTGGCCTGGGAACCCCAGGAAGGGTGAAGAATGATATAATGTTTATCAGAACTGCAATTTCAATTTAAACAGAGAGAACCAGAGATTATTAAGCGTTTTGTCTTGACCATCCAACTCATCAGCACTCTGCCTGTTTTCTTATGTAAGTTATCTTAGACTTGTGTTTTCTTTTAGAAATAGCTAGAAACAAGAACAATTAGACTAAGTGTTTTTCTGTGATGTCAGAACTGTACTACTGAATTATTTTAAGTATTTCTGTGTGATCTCTGAAATCTTGACTAGCGCTGTGTAGTAGAAAGTATTGTCTTGTGGTTTTAATTATTTATTATTAAATATTTGAAAACCTTTTAACTGTGGCTGGTTTGTGTAGAGATAAGTTAAGTTCTAAGAGTACATTGCATGTGTATAAAGATCCTGTACCAAGTCACTCTAATAAGCCTTGACTGTTTAGACTACCAATTGAATAATAATATTGCACAGTAATAATTGGACACCCTTTTAAGGGCCTTTGAGTAGCTGATAAATATTAGCTGGGTGGTGGCCAGTGCTACTACCATGTAGTCTGGGAAAAAGGGACACAGCTGGAGAACCTGTGCCAGCCTTCCCCAGGAGTGTGTGTGGTTGTATAAACTCTTATCTCAAAGTGTGTGTGTGTGTCAGTTGCTTGGGCAGGGACACAAAGCACTGGTTGGACAGAGAGGGTGCTGGAGATTTTAGCTTGTCCACCTGGCTGAGATCTGGACCCTATAACTGTGCCAGTGGGGAGTCTTATTGGGGACCTGGAGAGCAAGGGAGCGACCATCCCTGGACTGACTGTGATCTCTGTGTGCTCTTAAGGGAAATTGCACTCTACTGTGTGTATTTATTATCCTTTTTTCATATATGAGACGCCCTCTCTGGTGTTAGTGGTGAGGACTGAGGCTCCCTGATTGCTGGGTGTCACAGAAGCCTCTGACTTTATGTACAGCAAAAAGTTCTACAGAAAGCTATTCTTTGTGATACATACCTATCTCACCAACCTGTCTCATTTGCATTGCAAAAGAGTTTGAGGTCTCTTGAGCAGGTGTTGATGCTACCATTGCACTTGCAAATGTGTAATTGGTCTGATAGGTTCTATTGAGGCTGTATATGTGGGATAAAGGTAATCTTTTAGTAGCCTGTAGAAAAATGGAAAGAGGAACAAGGCATTGGGACAGTCCACATAGTTTTTGTGATTATGGCACTTGATTTTTTTTCATGAGAAAGCATTGTCATCATTTCATTTGTAACAAGAGTTTGGATGAGCACTCACCAAATGGAACATTATATTCAATGATCAGCCTGATGAGAGCCAAGTACAGTCACATGATTACATCATGCAATAGATGCCATATCTTTAGATATAAGCTCTATCATGAAACAGGACTTCCTTACAAACAGTGGATATGTGGAGATCAAAGGGCAGTTTATCATCAACACAGGTTCCCAGATTTCTGACTAGAGAATCATCTTTCATGGATGTGTTGTACAATTATACATTTCTTGGCATTTACCTTTTAATGCATGGTTTTGATGCCTGCTAATTTCTTGGAGGATTTTGGTGTCCTCTGGGAAGTTTATAATGGCACTCAGTTCACAATCATATGCAGTCTTGGTCAACCATAAACCCTTAGCATTTTCTTTGACTTCTAAGAAGCAAATGCCAAGGAGAGTAGCCCAATAACTGAACTCTGGGGTATAGTGACAGGTCTTTGGAAGGAAGTAAAGCCACCCACCATAATTTGCTGGGTTATATTTGTGATCCAGTTTGTTATCCAATGAGGTACAGTAGGATTTAAATTTAGGTAGGGTGGTATTGAATGCCTTCGTGGGGTCTAGATATATGGTGTGTACTGATTTGCCCGCATCCATTACATCAGTAACCTTCTCAAAGTATCTATCCAGGTTACACAGGGAAGATGTGCCCTGGATGAATCTGAAATGGCTTGAGTTGAGACTTTGTTGGTTGCCTATGTCCTTGTTTATTAAGTTCATAATGATATGTTCCATAGCCTTACAGATAAGGCTGGTCAGGCTTGAATGTATAATTACTCTGGTCTGGAGACAGATACTGAATATGCTCAATAGGGGGTCTCACAAGTCATGCTTTGGGTTGAACAGTAGGAAGCCCAGTATGCTATCTGGCCCCATAGAAATAGGGTTCTTGGCCTTGGATAGCACCTTGAAAATGTGTTCTTTTGAGATTTAAAGGAGGGGGGGTTAGGTATAGATATGTAAGCTGGGAATATAGTGGAGGAGAGGGGAGTGAAGTTTGAACTAAATTTGTCTGCTAATAGACTGGCTATGTCCTCTGGTTCTGAGTATGTGATATCCTTTACTATTAGCTCTGCACAGTGATGGCATTGTTTCTGAGATGTCTAACATAGGAAGGCTTTCTGGTTATCCTTCACTGTGGTGGCTATTTGTAGCTCAAATTTGGTGTTCACTGATTTGATCACAGTTTGGAGTTGCTTTTTAGGTTATTGCTATCTTGAGAGTTAAATGGGTCTATAATTACCCAATGGTTCCCCAGTAGAAACAACCACCTGTTAAATGCTTAGGCTTATGGATAGACCTGACACTCAATCTAAAACCACATTGAAAACACCAGGAAAAAGATCAGATCTCTTTTATTCTGGTTCTAGAAAAAAATCACCCTTTCTCCCTAGACTAGCTGGAGCTCCAAAAGGCAAAGGAAACCTTCACACTCAGCTTG
Organism: Protopterus annectens; assembly: GCF_019279795.1. Taxonomy (NCBI): domain Eukaryota; kingdom Metazoa; phylum Chordata; order Ceratodontiformes; family Protopteridae; genus Protopterus; species Protopterus annectens. The sequence continues at coordinate 1,148,227,942 of NC_056729.1, read as the reverse complement.
AATATGAGCTCCCCATCATAGCCACAGTATCTAAAAAACTCATCAACTCTACAAATCTGCCAATTCATTTCCAGACCCCCCTGCCTCGAAACACCACTGTACCACCCACTCCATGCCAAATGGTTACTGGTCTCCTATAGAGTAAAACTGCTCCCATGGTCTCTTCTTTTCAAACTACTTTATCCAAGTGGCTTACCAAACTCCATAATAAAACTACCTTCCACAACCTCCATAACCTCTTCCAATTAACTCCCTCATCCCAGACACCCCAAACCAAACTGCACTGTACTGACTAATTCTTCTCCATTCTTGCACAGAAACTATGACAGACCTTATTCCCTCACCTTAATTAAGTCTCCTCTTTCCCAACTTTCAGAGCACAACTCAAAAGATCTCACCATCAAAAATCTAAGTGCTTTTCCACTGGACACATTACCTAACTCTCTCCTCTCCTACATTACTTTTACCTCTATCTTCTGTTCTGAGCTGCTAATTCCCTCTCATATACTTTTTGCATTTATTTTTCTTCTCTGTTAATAATATTTACATATTGTTTTAATTGTCCATGGGATTCTCTACTTTTTCTGACTACTCCATGTTTCTGAATTTGTTCTTTTTTATTTTTTTGTGAATTTCTTCATCCGCAAATGTGCCTGCAAATGGTCTATTGTGATCAGTGTACTACAAAATAAACAAACTAACTATCTAACTAACTAAATAAATAAATGTATTTTTCCATGCAATGAGTATTTTTTCTGTTATTATAGAGTATGTATGTATTAGAGTTCCACCACAGGATTTTGTTTTTAAATTTGGTATTGTATTTGCTTCTGAAGGGGTCAGATGCATCTCTGCAGCTATTTACATGTGCATAGAATTTGGCGGTAAAGGATTTTGCATAAGCAGATGGGTCATAATGATATAAGGGACTTTTAAATTTAGCCAGGTCATCATGCACTTTTAGTATATAAGCCTTGGCTTAATCTCTGAATACTGAGGTATTGGAAGATGCTTATGGCTTCAGTTTTAAGGTAAATGTGACTGATTTGTGGTCTGATTTGACCAGGAAAGAAGTTACAATTGGTAGGGAGGAAAAGCTTGCCATATTGGTAAAGACCAAGCCCAGGATTTTATTGCCCCTGGTTGGGGTACAGTGTTTGTATTGATGAAGTCCAGAAATTTCTGTACATACATGTTTGAGGATGTATAATCTCCCAGTTAACTGAGAAGTAGTTAATGTCTCCTAGGAGAATGGTGCTTGTCTTCATGCATAGGGACTCCATACTGGTTAGGTAGGAGGTATGAACTGAAGGGGACGTATGGGGGAGGGAGGGGAGTTCTATAGTTAACTAGGATATGATGAGGGGTTTTGTTGGTACTAAGTTGGATGTGGAAGAATTCCAGGTTATTGTCTTGTCTGATGAATCTGAAACCAAGAAGAATCTATGCAGTGTGGAGGGTGTGATGTTCAATTGCTGAATTATGTTATGCACTTAGTTCACTTAAAAATCAAACTGTAAAATATAACTGTAAAATATTGCTACAAATAATTAAATAGAAAATAGTAGGTAGTCCAGAGTTGAGTTAAAAATGGAATATCCTTTACTGAAACATACAAACAAGAGATCCTAGCTGAGTATAATGAAGAGCATCAAAAACATTCCTTATTTATATATAATTTTTTTTAGGAATAGGAAACACATCTGACTTCAGTGCCTTCATCTAATGCAGTGCGCCTGAACATGTAGTAAGCACTGAAACCTTGCACTGATGAAGGGCTCTCATTAGTCTTAAACCAGATATCTGTGAAGATGAATATATTATTGTTTTCCAGGGTAAGGAGCGGAGTTTTTGTTACAGTTCCTAGCACTGAAAAGCAATATTTTCATGTTATTCAGATTCTGTTTTATTATGTTGAAAACTTTAGAAGACTGATGTTGCCAAATAAAGGAACTTCAGGGGAACATAAGGGTTTAGCTGATTTATGAATGTCTTGTGAGAATAGGCGCAAGCCATCGATGACAAAGCTGTTAGGAGTGTCTGCCATCTCCTCCTAGGCTGATATATATTATACCCAATTAGAATGACACCAAAAGCTAAGCCATTTGTTGAAGTCAATAATCCTTTGTTTGTATTGCAGCATCATTCTTATTTGTGGTGGAATGATGCTTGTCTAGCTTCAGTGCATACGTGATATGGCGAATTCTGACCTGATAGACAGCTGACTGTGAACAGTTCCTTGCACAGCCTAATGAGGTGCCCATTGGTGTGCTTGAATATTTAGTCACCTAGTTGAACTGCGTCAACCTGACTCTTAGATGTATGTTTTATGGTGGATGCTATCTGTGCTGTAGGTTCATGAGGTTGCTGAGGGAATTTATTTCTTTGGTAACATTAGGAACTCTTTGTGGTTTAGGTAGATTACTTTAAAAGCCAGCCTCAGTATATATAGGTCTATGTGTTTGATCTGAGCTGTACTTGATAAGTTTAGTGCAGTGTGTGGTACTGACAACCTCCAAGTTATTTGTTATGGCTTTGTGTGAGAGATTAACCTCCAATAACATTATATAGCTACATCTGCCATATACTTTGTCAGTTTAAGTAGTAGATGGCTGTTTGTAAACATGAATCAATTGCTACATTGCCTCCAGATGCCCATTTCAAATAAGCTGGTGACAGAGACAGTTGGTGACAGTCTGAGATGCACTACAGTAGTACAAGACAAATTGTTGGCTTTTCATTTTTATTAACCATTTTTTTTTGTGAAATGAGATACACCATAACTGATATATTTTAGCCCCACCACCATTTGCATGGTTTGGTGAATGAATTTTATTATAACATTACCTACAGTTTCTGAATAATGGAGCTTTACGAATGAGACTGAGTTACAGTTCATAACTAGTAACTTGGCTTGCAGTAACAGACAGTATTGAAGAGCCTATCCCAAATGTCCATTTACCCCCAAGTAATGACTGATTAAGTGACTTTATTATATTTTTTATTGTAACACTTTGTTTTAATATTTTTTTTTTACCGGGAAAGCCTGACTTGAAACGAGCCAATTTTCAGTGGAGGCCAGGGAAAAATGCTCCAGACTTGCTCAACACCACATGATAGGCAAAGCAGAGCTCAGGGAAGCAAACCCTGTACCACAAGAACTTCAACTCACAGCTTTAACCCTCTGTGTCAACTGCCAGACAGCAAATGATTGGTGTCAAGGAAGGCGACTCCTTGACTTTCTCAATGAATGTTTCCATTTCAGGGCATTAACAAGGCAGATTGCACCAGTCAGTGTGCAATAGTGTAATTTGTAAAACGTCGTGCTGTTATTATGAAATTTGGGGGGCACATCAGGAATCTGTGGCCAGGAATGGTTAACGTGTCCCTTCCTCTTTCCCAGTCTATATAGCAACAACTTCTGATCTCTGACTAACACTCACACATTTCAACAGATTATGTTATTATCTAAAGTAAGATGACTGATGCTAAGCTTTGAATTTTGTTCCCCTCTTAGCTTCAAGGTGGATTAACTTTGGAGTTAAATAATTTATGAGGTGGTAAAGGGGGTACAGGCTTCTGCATGTGGTGTGTGGAGATCTTTACATTCTACAAAACAAGCAGCTCAGGTTTTGCCTGGCAGTTATGTAGAACATATGACTAAAGCTATGACTTGTTAAAGAGCTTGTTCCTCTGCCAGTGGTGCATGTTTTGAATCTTTCCACCTTCATTTACCTATTGTGCGACCTTGACTAAGACACTTAACTAGACGGTGCTTTGGAGCAATTGGGAATTTGGGCTAGGTTCATTAATGGTCTCCTAGACTACATGCCCAGTATCTAACTGTGAACTATGAGCCTTATGCTATCTCATCTCAGCTGATAAGCTAACTCAGCTATTTAATGTCTAACTGAATGTCCTAGATCCCTTATGTTTTGACTTCAGGAGTTTCCCTGATTTTTTTTTTTTTTTGCAAACACTTGGAATACAGAGTGAAAATTGTATGTTGTCCACTGGCTTGTCTGAACTCAAGATTTATAGACCCATTCATCTAAGTAGAATGCCGGCAACATGAATAGGAACTTTGTGGGACAACAAGCATGGCTTTAACTTGGTACCTCCAGAATTAAAAAAAAAATTATACTTATTATAGAATCAGGGATACATATAGTGACAGACCCCTTCTTTGGTAATCACTGGCATATATAATACATGGATATAAGCTATCTTGTTTCTAAAGGTAAAATTGCTATTTTACTCACACATTTAAGGAAATCTTGTAAAATAACTAAATTATTTGATTCTAATATATATAGCTCCAAAGGCACTGCCAAGAAAGCAGACACTGCGGATGGAATTATTAGATGTTTAAACACTACATATTTCAAACTGGCATGGGTAGTGGTAACATGCAGTATGTGGATGACTGTGGGACATAGCATGGTGGTATAATCAGTGAAACAGCATGACATGCAGTGCATGCTAGTGAGTGCATAATGACAACATGAAAATGAGGAACTCTTTGCAGATGAACCACACAGTGTATGCAAATGAATAATACCCAACATAGCAGACTGATGCAGAAATGTGGGAAATAGTTGTGCAGTACCATGGTACATGCACACTTTTTTAGACTAAGAAATGTGGTATCAGTGAGAAGAGTGATGTTTGGAGTAGCATGTCTTAAAGGCTGCAGTACTGTGCATCACCACCTTCTGTGTCAAAGAAGGTGATACAGACTGTGCTTGATATACCACCAGCTTACTGATTAACAGGCTGTGGACCATTTCTGTGTGGACAGGGTGACTGTAAGGGATCCTAGTGATCTGTGTCACCCACGAGTTCATAGGTATGACTACATGCTATATTGATAGGTCTGTTAACACAGGTAGCATACAAGCAGAGAGCAGTCACATATGATGTATTGCTTGTGGTGCATTACTTGTAATGATAGATATTTCCTAGAGCACAAATTGGTGACCCCATTCTGCAACCCACAAACAATGTGAGAAATGGCTTATAGTGCAATACATGCTAAAACATATAATAATATTATATTATATTATATTATATTATATTATATTATATTATATTATATTATATTATATCATATAATGTAACTGAGCAAGTATACAGCCTACTGAAGAGATGCCTCCATTGTAGACATACATCAGGAGGGGCACTGCAATATAGTGCAAAAATCTGCAGTAAGATTTTTGTTGTTTCTGCCATAATGCATAAAATGGCATTGCACAAGCAGTCGAAGCAGAACGTGAGCATCTTGGCAAGAATCTATACCAGTTGATCAGGAAGTGAAAGGACGTAGTGGAAAGTAAGGAGAGGAGCATGCAGCAGCAGAACTATATCCAAGGTAGAGTTGAGTGCAATATGTTGCAGCACTGGTAAAGTAACAGGGTCTGTCCCACAGCTAGAGGCTATTGTACATACAACATAGAACAACATGATGCATGCATTATTACACCAAAGCTGTTCAGGGCAGAGCATGGACTGGCCAGGATGTGCATCAAATAAATAGTATATCGACAGATGCTAAGGAGGTGAGCAAGGCACAGTCTTCATCACTTGCACACATGGTGGGACACGGTGCAGGTCACTATAACACTATGACATGGAATAAGGTCATGGGAGGTGAACACAATAACCGCATATTCTAGGAGGTTGTAGGGAGTCAAGGGTCACATCTTGTAGTGTTGGAGTCAAAGTTCCACACCTGATCACTGGACCTGTTTACTGTATTGACTTGCAGAGACAAGACTTGATACTGTCTGAGGGAAGGAAGGGAAAGAAGCACAGGACTGTGAGCATGGACCCTACTAGGATATTCTGCACGCTGACTGTGATGTGCATTATTGCCCATGAAATGGTCATCCCCCATGAGCAGGAATGACAGGCTATGTGCCTACGGTTAACAGGAAAGAGCTAAAACATGTACATGCAGCTTGAAAAGACATCCCAGGTCTTGAGATGGAGGAGCGTCACAGACCTCAACATGGATAATGCTCACAACTGGCCACAGATGACAATGATGCCAGCTCTCTAATGGTCTGTGTAGTTGCACTTGGGATGGTCTGTGTACAGCCCTCTCACATTTGGACTCTCCTATGTGCATTGTAAAGCATGGCTTCTGAAAGCAGACCAAATAGGGAATCTAGGGAGAAAACATTTATTAATAGTGACCTGAGCAGCTTCGTCTGCTTCCTATCCATATACTGCATGTCACTGTGTACATTTTACACATTGTCTCAAAATCCGTGCAGTACAGTAACCAAATTAGCAAAATTGTTGGTAGCAGCCAGTTGTGCCTGTGTCACTGACCTGGACATCTGCTGCTTCATGCCAAGTATCAGGAATTTTCCTGGTGCCTAATGCCCCCATCTGTCCCCTTTGGTGGACTTGCACATCTCAACAGTGTTGCATTTCTCAGATGCTATGAGTGTTGGGGACACAGATAGTGCATATGAGAGGACTCTCATGCAGGAAATGTCCGTCATGCCATGGTGAGGCTGTCTGCATGGCCTGTACCTCTACAGGGACCTCTCTAATGGTCGATGTGAGTGACCCCCCCATACCTCTCAACTGTATGGATTTTCACAGAATACCCAGATGTTTGCCTCATATTTTTGCTCTGCTCCTCATAAAATTTGTGATTTTCTGGATTTTTTTGGCAAATCAATGAGGACTGAATTCACTAAATAGTGGCAGTCATTTGAGTTACAGACTTCATATCTTCAGAAAATGCACATTCACACAAGACCTTTTATTCTAGCAACTTTCTAAGCTTATAAGAGCAATATTTAACATTTGTCCCTATTTTTGGGGCTATGTCCCCCATCAGTTTTGTCTTTATCCAGTTTTTTTGTGCTATGAGGTTGAGAGCTATGCCACCCCCTCTGCAGTGCTGCACCCAATGCCATTGTGTCATCAAACTATGCCACTTGTGTGGTAGCAAAATATCATCTATGGGTATCCTACTAACCTGTTGAGATTGGCCTTTCACCAGTGGAACTTATCAAAGCATACATGACACACACATGACAACACCTTCTGCCCACGCACACATACACACACATATGCATTTATCTATATATATATATATATATATATATATATATATATATACATATATATACATATATATATATATATATATATATATATATATATATATATATATATATATATATATACACACATATCGCACACTTACCTGTCCACTCCCTAACCCTAAATCCTTCACTATCGCACACTTACCGATTCATGCTCACACGTTCCCATGTCGGTCTTTCGGCTGTCGGGATTTCACCTTGTCGATCACCTTCGTTTTCGGTGCTTTGGTCTCGGTCTTCTGCATGTCGGCGAAGTGGCGTCTCGGTCAACTCAAGTAGACCCATATATATATATATATATATATATAGATATACACACACACACACACACACACACATATATATATATATATATATATATATATATATATATATATATATGGGTCTACTACGTTAGACTGACAGTCTACAACACTGACACCACAAGAATGAAACCGCAAAAACATGAAAGTTCACATGCCCGACAAACCACAATACCAACAGTTAACAAAACAAAACGTTTGCTGTTCCACACAACACACACACAACACAAGCACACCAACAACCTAAAAACTTATACTACACCTTACACACAACTATCTATGCACTAACCTTAACCCAAACCCTAACCCTAAGGCCTGTTACTATCGCACACTTACCTTACCCACACCCTAACCCTAGCTCACTTAATCCGCCCCTAACCCTCAAGTCCCTCACTATTGCACACTTACCTTACCCGCACCCTAGCCCTAACTCACTTAATCCACCCCTAACCCTCAAGTCCCTCACTATCGCACACTTACCTTACCTGCACCCTAACCCTAAGTCCCTCACCATCGCAATTTACCTTACATGCACCCTAACCCTAAATCCCTCTCTATCGCACACACACCTTACATGCACCCTAACCCTAAATCTCTCACTATCGCACACTTACCTAGTCGCAATCACACGTTTCCCATGTGGGTATTTTCGCTGTCAGGATTCCGAGTTGTTGGTTATCTGCTCCGTTGGTCTTCTGGCATCGGTGATGTCATTGTCGATCTTACGAGCTTTCGTTCTAACTTAGGGAACCTATATATATATATATATATATATATATATATCAGTTCACCTTGGCTTGCATAGTACTGTGCATTTAAATAGATCAACAGTGTACTTTGACAGATATACCTTTACTGTGCTGATTGTTGCAGTTGCAGAACAGAAGTGCATGTAAGGACAGATATGCAGCTGAACCTTAGTTACTTCTTCCCTTCAATCATGCAGTGGAGTGTGTTATACAGGACTGTAATGGATGTCACTAAGCAGTTGTTTCCCAGCTAACACACAGTTTGTTGATGCCTGCCAAACATCTAAATCCAAACCATCCCCAGATAAGGGGTTGCTGCCACTGAACAGTGACTGTTTTGTAATGTCATATATTTTTCTTTGTATGGAATACTATATCAGTAACTCTTCATCAGACTTATTGCAGTGACCTATTATAGCAATCCAAAACATTTATATCATGCAGCTATTCTTGACACAGCCAGCTCTGATAACTGCTTATCTGTTGCATCGTTTCCCAGTAAATTATATCATGCATGCATTGATCTGTAGTACCTCTTCATCCTCCTAGTCTGTTAAGTTGCCATTACCTCCTTCAATTAACCATGCAAGTGCATGTACACCTGTAGGCAAAATATTAGTGACTGGGTATGTGTGTTGTCTGTTGTTGGATGCCCATACATATGGCCACAGTCCCCTTTGTGTACCTATTTATTAGCTGCTGTTAGTGCAATGTACAGCCCTACAGCCCTCCTCCAACTGTGTGCTGCACCCATGACCACATACTGTCTTCATACCTCTCAGCTTCTTAGTTAAAGAAATCTGGAAAAAGCCAAAAATAATGGGGAAACAAATGCCCATAATCAGATTAAATGTTGCTTTTATAAACCTAGGAAGCTTCTAGTATAGTAGAATTTGCATTAGCATGCATTTTCTAAAAAATATGAAGTCTGAAACTCAAATGTCTGTCATTATTTAGTATACTTATTCTACAATGATTTGCCAGAGAACCACCAATTTTTGTCAAACAGACCAAAAATATGAGGCAAAAATATGCACATTGTGTGAAAACCAAAACAGTTGCTAGGTAAGCTCCTCCTAGTCCTTTCTTTACCCATTTATCAACAACAGCAGTTAGTGTTTTGCACTGACTTCACATGCTTCCTATAACCAATCTTCTAAGTGTCCCTGGACCCTCAAATCCCCTGCAACATACTTTTCACAAGGTGTCCATTGTATATCATTGTGCCTACCACCCAACCCCACATACCTACAGGCAGATAGGCTAGTGCATTGTCAGTGTCCTGGCTTCTCAGATACATAATCATAGGATCATGTGAAATTGCTAGACTATTGACCCTGAGGCCCTTATAAGCCTAGAAGTTTAGCCCATGTTTAAACAAGTCAGAACCCAAAGCCCCTGTCCAGCAGGGACACAGGTGGAATCCCAGGGGTTTATTTTCGGTTTCCCATTCAGTTATCCAGGTTTCACTTGAAAAGGGATATTGAGGTACTCTGCTTGACATGGAGAGGGAGTCTATTCCACAGAAGGGGGAGTCTCTGGGACACAAATCTGTCCCACCAACAAGTCCTATTGATGTCACAGACCAGGTTAAGGTCGTGTGTGAGGGTTACTTGAGTGGGGCTTGACTTGTGGATATGCAGCAGTCCCATCAAGGCGGGTTCTGAAATTGCTTTGTATGCCAGACAGAGATCACCTCTGAGGAGTCTGTATGAAACTGAGTAGAAGGACAGGGCTTTTAGCCTGTGTATGGTAGATGTTTAAGGCCCTGGATTCTTCTGGTGAGGAACCTCTCTTCAGCTGCTGCATGTGCTTTGCCAGGTACATGCTGAAGGGGACATTGTACTCAATAATTGGCCTTATAAGGGAAGAATACAGGAATGTTATGACCTCCTTGTCTCTGGACAAGATACCCTTACTTATAAGGTGGGCCATGTAGAAAGCTTTCTGTACAATGGAAGCAACATGGTGGTTAAAAGTCAAGTTGCTATCAACCTCGGTGTCCAAATCCTTCATAACTGATTGCATGGTTAGGACATTGTTATTAATGTGATAATATGTGGGGATGTCACTCTCCCCAAGGGGATGATGATGATGATGATGCATTTTTTGGCATTCAGCTTGAGGCCATGTTTCTGGCACCAGTCATTTGTTTGGGTGAGACCCTCTTGGAGGATGTCCACATCACTTGGGGAATTTATGACTGTGCCCAGCTTGCATCTGCAAACTTGGTCAGCCATAGCCCACTAGTTTTGGCCTGCAGCTCAGAGAAGTATATCCCGAATAACAGATGCCCCAGGATGGATCCCTGTGGTACGCCCCTTATTATGGGTCTACTGCTTGAGGTGGCTTCCTCTATTTTGATTAGGTGGGTTCTATCAGTGAGTCACTTTGCTACCCATCTGGTAACATATGGATTGATGCCCAGTTGAGAGAGTCAAGGCCAGATCATGGTAGCCAGTGTGCACCATCTTCCCCTCATCCATGGCTTTGGTGACAGCCTCAAAAAAGATGGCCAGATTTAACAGACATGACCTCCCTTTGACAAAGCCAAACTGTGTGGGGTTGAGTGTTTAGAGGTTGCCAATGTCCTGGTTAATGAGGTCCATGATAATCCATTCCTTGGCCTTGTAAATCAGGCTAGTTAGGCTGATGGGTCTATAATTTCCTGGACTGGTGGACACTCCACCTTTGTGTATAGGGATGACAGAGACTGTCCTGAGACAAAGCCGGTGCTCAGGCTTTGGTTGAATAGGGTGCCTAATGGTGCTGCAAGTTCATGCCTGAGTTTATGTAGAATGCAGCCTGGGATGTTATCGGGACCTATGGAGGCTGTATTTTTTGCCTTTGAGAGGGCAGTGTTGACCTGTTCCCTAGAGATAAGGAGAGGGGGGAAGGTACTGGGGATATCCTGATTTACTGATTAAAGGGCAGAGGGGTGAAGTTTTTGCTGAATCTGTCAGCCAGTAGGTTGTCTATATCTGCAGCATTTGTGTATGTGGTGTCCTTGACCACCAGTTCTGAACATATCTGGGTGCTTCCTTTGAGAATGCGGACATATGTTTGTTTTATTTTTTTTATTTATTTAACATTTGTTTACCAGGAAAGTCTGACTTGGAATGAAGCAAATTTTTAGCAGAGGCCCAGGGAGAAATGCTTCAGATGCATGTCTTTGAAACATGGGAGGAAACCGGAGCACCCAGAGGAAACTCACACAAATGCAGGGAGGACATGCAGGCTCCACACAGAAGGCATCCTAGCCAAGAATTGAACTGGATAGCCTCTTGCTGTGAGGCAACAATGCTACCACTGCACCACTGTGCCATCCTAAATGTGAAGAAGGCCTTATGATTGTCTCAAGTAGATGTACCAATTTGGACTTGAAGTTGGCTTAAGAGGATTTCACTAGTGCTCTTATTTGCTTGTTCAGACTAAGAAGAGATTGCTTCCAGTTGGGCACCTGCTCCTTCTTGGTCCTGGACAGCAATTTTTTCCTTTTATTATAGTTTATTTATTGCAGATGTCCACTAGACAGATTTACTCTTCCTTGCGGAGGATGATTTTGTCCTGTCGGGTATTCCTGATTCCATGCATCTATATAAGTGCTCGTATGTAGAGTTGGACATTGGTGCCAGTTCAAACAGAGGGGGAGGGGGCTGTGAAGCTGTTTATACCATCCTTCAGGAGGTTACAATCAACTTTGGAGAAGTTTTTTTTGTTTGACCCTAGCTAGAGGGGGTTCAGGAGATATGTTGATTTTGAAAGTGACCACATTATGGTTGGATCTTACTAGGGAGGATGATAATGTAGGGGTGCTGCTGTGGTTACTCATGTTGGTTAATACCAAGTCCAAGATAGTATCACCTCTTCTGGGGGTATCAACTAGCTGTTCCAATGCATTTGCACTGATAAAATGAAGGAAATCATTTTACATGTGCATTGTCTCATTGTGATTGACATCCATTAGAGGGTTTTGTTGTTCTTGCAGAGGTACTTTACCAGACAGGACTCCTTCCATAACTCCATAAAGTTTCAGGTCTGAAGAACCTTTACAGAAATTCATCTATGTTATAGTTGTTTAGTTATGAGCAGTGTTGTTGAAAAAGGCAGTAATGCATAAGATCATTCTAAATTGAGCCATTTAGTGTAAGGTTTTGCAAATAAGGCTACATAGTATCGTTGATTCTTAATCACTGCCACAGCATATTGCACTAACCAGACACACTGGAGATACTGGAGATAGTCGTGCTTGTAACAGTGATCATCAGGCATGCAATCAATCTGTTTGATCATATTGCATTTGCATGCTCATAACACCATGGTACAGCACAATATCTTTTTTTTTTTTTTTTAGTTCAGTAATGCAGCACTAGAGACATGCATTACTGTCAAGACGCAGTGTCATGTTGAGCAACACATGATCCTGAAATGTTCATCTGTGCTGACAGGGCTATCAGTGAATGGTCCTGGCTACGTCAGACCCTGTGAATGCAGTGTTCCAGTGTAGTATACCAGGGAGTGCAGAATAGTGTACCAGGGAGTGCAAAATCTTCTTCTTCATTATTCATAAGAACGTTGAGGAGCAGCTGCTTGGGCAGAAATGTAGAAGCTTGCGAAATGTTGATTACTGGCATGAGCTTGCCAGGAAGTTGAGTGATGTCACTGTTATCATTTCTGGACATTACTGCCAACATCATTACAGTGATCTGATGTGGCACCACCCTGACAGAACAGTGGTATTTGTGGCTAGATTTATCACGCAAAATAAGGAAAATGTAACAACACGAAGAAAGCGCTTGATATAAAGCAATCACAATACAGAAAACGAAACATGAGTACAGCTACAATGATTTACATTTAGAATCTTTATGACTTTAAAGGGATAGATAGCAATAGCAATGTGGTGGTGACTAGACGCTGAGACTGTGAGTTCACTTCTATATAATTCATATGGAGTTGTTGATACTTCACATTAATTCATGACCTACTGTGTTAAGGTAGCCTGAGAATCTCTGTAGGATTTTTCCATTTTTTTTTGTTTATCACATAGAATCAGGCCTGAAAACAGTAGTATCAGCAAGCACATTGTTGCTAGTCTATACAAGAAGAAAAAGATTGGATATTTTGAAGTTTGTTGTATTTTGTTGCATGTTTGCAGACATTCTTTTTCATCTCTAAATAGCATAAAACTTTGGGCAATCATGTCTGAAATGTAAGAAATGTAGGAGTGTGTCATGTGCCCTTTTAGGAAAGTATAGCTTTCCTAGCTCATTGAAAGCTCCTCCCAGTCAGAACTGTTGAGACCAAACCAGTTTCAAGACACTATGGATTTTACAGAAAGAATGTTTTCTCAAGATCATGGTAGAGAACAATGAATTATTTGGCCACAAATCTGTAACACAAGGCTCTAGAAAATTAAATGTTGAGCAGGAGAGAAGTATGTGCAATATCCAATCATTTGTGCCCTCCATTTGGATTTATGTAACTTATTTTATTTCAGTTTGTTACCCTGGTAGGTAGACTGGTCAAACTGACTCTTTTTAGCTATGGTGTCACTCTTGCTTGAGCAAAATAGAAAATCATAAGCAAATATGTTATTTGGGTTGGAGACAGTGGCATTGACAAAAAGGCAGGAGTCAGAGCTTGACGTGGCAGAGTTGAAGGCGTTAAGATTTGCACTGGGTGTGACGAGGATGGACAGGATTAGGAATAAGTATATTAGAGGGTCAGCCCAGGTTGGAAGGTTTGGAGACAATGCCAGAGAGGCAAGATTACATTGGTTTGGACATGTGCTGAGGAGGGATGCAGAGTATATTGGGAAAAAGATGCTAAGGAAGAAGCTGCCAGGTAAGAGGAAAAGAGGAAGGCCTAAGATAAGGTTTATGGATGTGGTGAGAGAGGACATGCAGGTGGTTGGTGTGACAGAGCAAGATGCAGAGGACAGGAAGAAATGGAAACAGTTGATCTGCTGTGGCGACCCCAATGGGAGCAGCCGAGAAAAGTAGAAGAAGATAAGCAAAAACAATAATGGTATTGCCACTCTGCTAGTGCATGATATCACATATACAACAAGGCCAGTATCACTGTACAAGTTGAAGTCAATATGGTTTCTATTTCTCTGTAAATATCTCTACCTAGCTCAGAGTTCCAGCCAGTTAAGTTGCTAATTATGAATCACTGGAGTATTTCTCATTCTCTTAGTAAAAGAAATTTTGAGTGCTATTAATTTTATTTCTGTTGGTCCGAAGACTAAGGCTATTCCATTTATAGGTGCGATGGATATTCTTCAGCAAAACTCATTTAGATTGAACTCTGCAACATGTAGTGCCATCAGATGACTGTTAAAGCCATATTTATGTTTCACTTAGTCAAAAGGCATTATGCTTGTCATTATACTGAGCTGTGCAATGTCCAGCATGATGTTGACTTTTTATGGACATGAACTTCCATTTTGATACATGCATTCACTCAGATAAGGTCCATCATTAAATCAGTGTCTCTCAGTTTAGGATCGCTGTAAGTTGGGTTCAACACTGTTCACTGGAAAAGTATTTCTTAAAATTTAGTAGGTATTCAGGGGGTAGGAAATTTATGTTGAGGGTTTTCAGGAATGACTTATTGAATTCTTTTGTCGTCATTCAAATGCTTTCTGAATAGTCTAGTGAGGGATGACAGTAGAGTGGTAGCTATTCCATGTAATTGGTCAGAAGCCATGGTGGGTTTCAAAGTGTCTGGCTCGGTGTATGAGAAATATTGTTGAATATAAGCCAGTACTTCTAAGATTTTGACTAGAATGCTGTGTAAAGCAATTGGATAAAACAAACCTAACAGTCAACACAGTAGTAAGGGATCTGGCAGCATACATACACAGTAATCTGACCTTCAACCAACACGTATCCAAGATAGTAAGAAAATCATTCTATATCACCCCACTTATAGGCAAGGGTATGGCATCCATGTCCAAGGAAGTTATAGTACTACTTTTACTTGCCCATTATCAGGCTTGTCGTTGAATACAATGCCCCCTTTTGGCATGTATCTAATCAGATACTTGCAACAGTTTGAACTCTCATAAAGGTTTCTTAATAAGAGAATTCAAGGCATGAATATCCTGTCCTATATGATTATTTAAAGGCTTTGTCTCTGTATTCGTTCTCCTGCAGGTTGCTGAAAAGGGACCTTTGCCTGGTTTACACAGCTTTCTCAGATCCGACCCTGATGGACCTGTTGCACATGTGCAAAACAAACAGTATCAGGAACACTAGATCTATGGATTTGAACTTTGTTTGTGAGATAAGCAGAATGTGCTGCAGAGATAAATATGTGTCCCAAAGGATCCATGCACAGTGGAATATGTTCCTCATCCATGTAAAACAGAGTTCTTTCCTGACCCATGTCAAATAAAACCTTGACAACCGGATGGGAAATCATAAATTTACCTCTGGTCTAGCCCCCATGTCCCTTATGGACAGAGACAGTCAATATGAAAAGTATTACCTTAACTAACAGTCCCCCTACAAATCCTTAGTTAACTCCATACTAACATGACCCTCCCGCGGCAAATGGCTTGTGGTGCGCGGCTAGAATTGTTAGGGCCTTAGTTGTTGTTAGCCTATTAACATCCTTTAAACCTATGAATCTATTATTCATTTGGTCTAATTGATTCACTTTGAAATGGAAAGTGTTATGTTTTCAGCTGTGAATCTCTTGCTAATCTAGGTAAATTGTTTGTTGTATACCTGCTAGACAGAGGCACAGTAAACTAATCTTAAAAGGGCACCTTCTGTGACCTACTTTACAGAGGCACAGTAGGCTAATCTAATAGGGAGGCAGAAGCCAAATACACTCTGGCTAGGCTTATAAATGCCCTAGGGCAGATAGCCTAGTATCTACCTATGAACCTATGAACCTATGATGATTTTGTTATGTCTTTATCCCTGTTATATGTTGTAGCCAGATGAAATACAAAATAGTTGCTCTGTTTAAGGATATTTTTCAGTTTGCACTGCATCAGTCTCATGGCAAAGGTAACATGGAACATGATGGCTGAAAGTACAGTGTTCACCAATGCCACGTTACTCTCCCATCCACAATGCTTGTTCTTCAGAACCAAATAAAGGATGTGCTAGAACTTTTTAGAATGTTAAGAGTATTGTTATGGAAATTAATAAACTATGCTTTTTGTTCATGCCTGTCAGTTTAGGTCATATTTGGACACTGGTTTGAGTTGTATGAGAGTTTTCCATTGCTTGCTACTTTCAGTAATCAATTTGATTGTGAATTCACTCAAGGATCTCATAGGCAAGGCACAAGAACTGTAGACTTCTCAAAAGTCAAAATGCATTATTAAAGTACTGGAGCACACATGAGCGGGCAAATTAAAGTTATTTTAGTTCTGCCAAGCTGAAGCATATCTTTAGTATGGAATTTGAATGTTTGTTTTAATCGGTTTCACTGAAATATGTTTTTAGAGAAAAGAGTAAACTAATGTTCTAGCATCCTACTGTTAATGTCTTTGGTCAAAGGTCTGGTTATAAAGCAGAAGAAATATTCTAGGCAAAATATTCATGTATAGATGCTGTACTGTATCAGCTTTATGCCTTCTATCTTTGTATTTCTGTCTTCACATTTTGGAACAATGGTTAATAATTATTGGCATACTCTTCTCCTGTTGTGCCCTAATTATAAATTTATGGCACTGTGTTCTGGAAAGTAGGTTATACCTACTGTATTTCCAGCAGGAAAGGTCTGCAATCATTCATAGCTTACAAACTCATGATCCTCTGACTAGAATTGTCATTAAAAATCTGTAATAATTTAAGAATATTGTTTTACATTCATCTTTGTTTTTTTTCTGGATACAGTGATCGTATCATTGGTAATGATTAATATGTTTGCATTGGGTGATGAGTTTTGGTTGAAAAAGCTGATTATGTATCTTTTAATTTCCTTACAAGAAGATCACTGCTAAGCATAAACGTTAAGGAAAAGGATGTCCCAACAATGTGTTACAATCAGATGTCATCCTGTTTTTCCGTTCTTATGATACATACCCCTCAACTTATTTGCTCAGTAATTCTGGACAAAGTCAAAAACAGTGGGAGGCAAAGGCCCAAAATCAGGGACAGATTTTAAATGTTACTCCAATTCACTTAAAAAGTTAACACAACAGCATGTTTTGTATCAACATACAAGTCTGAAGAATAAGAAATAAGAAACTATAATGACTGGCATTACTGGACAAAAATAATCATTTGTTTTCCAGAAAATCAAATGAAATCTGTGAGGCAGGGCAAAAATGTCAGGCAAAATCACTGATTTTCTGCACAATAAAGGACAACTGAAATGTAGAGTATGGAATTTGACACGAGCAGATAGACTTACACACGGCAAAAATGATCTAACCAGAGCCAAAACTATGTAACAATCTTGTGAGACAATTCAACTAAAACAATGCTGACTAAATAATATCAGCTTACTATTGCATATATGTTTATTGTAGATATGTTTTAAAAGTTTGCTTATATCAGTTAGGATTTGTTAGTTAATAGTACTAACTGCTTGATATCATTCATTATATTTGTGATTGTTATTAATATGTTTGCTATTGATATTTACTCGCATATGATTTTACAACACTTGTTTACTACTGAAGCCTTTTGCCCTGGCCTGCAATGAAAATGGGCCTCAACTCATGGACATCCTGGTAATCAATTAAAATAAATGCATGTATTAATTCATTAATAAACTAAAATGCTTTGGCAAACTGTAAGGATAAAATTTATAAAGAAGTAGAGATGTTTAGCATAAACCCGTTAAGATTCAATAACAGATGTACAATATATGAACTGACTTGTATTGTTAGTAATAGCAGAAAGGCTCCTTGAGCTTTAACAAAGTGTTAGAAATAATTTACTGTATGATTTTAATCTTTTGACTATCTGGCTTACTCCCACTAGTTGGTCTACTGACCTGTTTGTTCCCAATGAAGATAGTTCTATGATCCATTCATGTACTGCACTGAAGGTCAAGAGTACCAGAAGTTGCACCATCATTCTTCGGAGGATCAGGGCTTTCCTTTGAAGTCATACATATTTTCAGTAACATTCAATGGGGTTGTGTACAACAGGCCTTTGTAATACATGCCACTTCTCCACATGATGTGACATGATCATTTGGTCTTGTTTCCCTTTCTCCCATGCTGAAAAGCACTTCTGCCTGATCCATGGGGATTCTGCTACAGAGTGTGTGGTCAGAGGAGCGCACACACATGCACACTTACATGTCCACACACACACACACACACACACACACACACACACACACACACAAAGCCCCCTCAGTCCAATGACAGGTGAGCAGGCTTACATCTCGTTAATCCTCTGCTGGCACCAACAGGTACCCAAGCCAGTAATCAGGCTCAGGTCTCCTGGGTCATAGACATGGCATTATCACTCTACACCATCAGAACTGGCTTAGAGACAGATACTGTGGTAAAATAATTCCTTTCAGTTGACATATAAATACTGATGTATAATTAACACACTACATATAATCAGCATTTAATTTTGGTAGTACTGTGTTTAGAAACTGATCATTAAACTTAAGAAATGTTTTTACTGAAGGCAGCTTGGTTGAATATTTCTTCCAAACAGTCTCCCAACACTCTGCTGATGGTCTTCTGAACATTTCAGTTGTTTTCTTACTTTTTTGAGCTTAATAATGAAATCAAGAACCTTCATAGGTGAGACTGTTGAATCTAAAGTAGTTACTACATGTCTGCAATGCCCTTGCTAAGGTCCCTTGCTAAATGTGCAAAAGTAACATTTAAAACAGGAAATCTGGAGCACCAAGAAAATATCAACCCGGGACAGGAATGTGATATAAAGGAACTTGAGCAGGAGGGAAGTTGTAAATATTTGGGAATAGACAAAGTATCAGTAATAAAACATGAATGAAATAGAATAAAACTCAGTAACAAATACTTCAGAAGGTTAAAACTAATATTGAAAACAGCCATGATATCTAGGAATAAATCCAAAATTATGAATCAATGTGCTCCTCCTGTTCTATCTTAGACTTGTGGGGTGGTTGACTAGCCCCCAGAAAGTATTGCATGAACTGGACAAGAAAACACGAAAAATGCTTCATATTTATCAAATGATATTTCTCGCACTGAAGGAGCTATGGTCTGCCTCAAAATTGATTACATGTATAGATCTGCAATCATGGGCCTGCATACAGATCTGCTGACCTCATCAGATCCAAACATAGTGAAAGTTTTAAAACATGAGTGAGGAGAAGAAGTCTCATGAAGTGACATCTTTGTTTTAGCAGAACCATTTTGATATCAAACTAGGATGAAAATCAAGAAGTAGACAAAAATCAGACAGGAACTGAATGTACAACTAAACAAAAGAAAGAATATAAGAAAAATGACCAGATAAGAGGGAATGAAATTTGGAAAATCCATAAATATAGAGGCAAGTACAGAGATCTCCCAGAATGCCCTCAGGAAACCTTCCACTACCATAGAGTGCTGCCCTCTCAGCTACTACCATACTAGTTCTTTCATAGGCTTTCTTCCTGTTGTCTTTCTTTCTAGCTTTTATACCATATACTTTTCTTTTGTTTCTCTTCTACTCTATACTAGCTTCGTTCATATACCTTAGTACTTTTTTCCACCTCATATACTCTTACTTTGTGCTATTTCTATATTCCTCATTCCCTTACTGCATTTCATCCTACATGTACTTAAAACTGATCATACTTTGATATTTACAACATTTATATATTATGCCCATTATACTGTTTTTGTCCTTGATGATACATTTCTGAGCTACTTGTGCATTTGATTATTTTCTACAGAATGTGTTTCTTATGTAAAAAGTGAGCTAATTATGTACAGGTATCCATGTTATTCATTGTTTTTTCTCTTGCAACTACTGTCTGTGTTAATTAATGTGTATATAATATAATATTGGAGCTTTTCTCCTTGGGTCTCTGCTGAAAAAGAGCTTTTGCCCAGTCAGATCAACCCGGTTAACAAATGTCAAATAAATAAATAAATAAATGCTCATAGGTTCATTGGTGTGACTAAGATATGATGCAGGCATGGTTAAGGAGAGGTCAATTGAAACCAAGAGATGGAAGGCTAATAATGGCAGCCCAGGACAGGGGATTACATACACACTGGTTTTCAAAGCCCATTGAAAAAGGTGTGAGAAAAAGGTAAATGCAGATTCTGTAAAACAGAACTGGAAGCTGCCATGCATTTACTTGCTTGGTATGATACAGTCATGGCATAGGGCCTGCATAGTGATAGGTACAAGAATGTGGCAAGACTGTTGCATTGGAGATTGTGCAAACACTATAATATAGAAGTAGCTGAGAATTATTGGAACCATGAATCACAAAGCATTATAGAGAATGATGAAGATTATATCACATAGACTCACCCATTACCAACATTTCAAAAATTAGATGAGAGAAAACCACATATAACAGTCCAGGAAAAACAGACAAAGTATCATTCATCATTAGAATTGTACACCTAGTGATTGCAGTGTCTTATAAACAGAGAAACTCAAAGTCATTTATTATCAGAATTTGCAAGAAAAAATGTGGAAGAAAGATACCTAGGCAGTTCCAATAATAGCAGAAGCAACAAGTGTAATAAAAATAAATTATAGTTGAATGTAATTATCCTACCATATCCCGATATGAATTACAGAAGGAGATAATTCTGTGGACATTATGAGTGCTGACCAGAACATATTTGGCTAACATCAAAGATTGAAACAATACTGATTTCTTGAATTCTAATTATACCCAGATTTAAGATCAGGGTCCATTCCTGTCATGGTATTAGAAACCCAAAATACTTGGAGAAATTAAACAAACAGTATTTCCCTGCATCAGTATGTCTGTTCAGTACCACAAGTGTTGAAAAATATTGCATACATTTTTGATACAGCCACCTCCTACCAAAAATGATTTTGGTTGTTCAAGAAAGTAAAAGTTAAAAAAAAGTATGTGTTTTTTGGAGGCAGACAGTCTGAATGTCTGAATTTGCAAAACTCTGCAAAATATTTCTTGAATTCTTGGCTTTTGGTCTTAGAACATTTCAATAAGCTGCAATAGGAATTTTGGAAGTTATTTGGCTAAAACAATACAGATAATATGAGCACATTAACAAAATATTCTGTCAGGTGCTCTGACTAGCCAGTAACAGTACTAACAACATTTAATTGCACATATTGATAACTACAAACATGAAGTAGAAATTTCAAAGCCTCTTTCAATTTTTTGAGCCTTCCACTCCCAAAAAAGACCTCTCTACTGAAAATTATGACAATGACAAAGTGCCATGTAAAGAGGGTAATTTTATATTTTTAACTTGTGATTTCATAACTGTTCAAATTCTGCTGAGCCATGTGATATTTTGCAGGAATGATCCAGTGAGAAAATTCCATGGTACAAGCCTAAGGACAGTTTAGGCTAAAGAATCAACCTGTCATCATGCTTTATATTGGTTGAGAGAATTAAAAACTCGCAGGAGAAACTCCTCACAAACATTGAGAGAACAAATAAACTTGAGAGTGAGCAATCAAACATCAGGACAGAATGCCTACCTTTGGAGCTGAGAAAAAGCACAGAGGTCCTGATTCCACTGTAGCGGGGTGAGGTAGGAAGGAGGTGTCTTCATCCCCCTCCCCCCACATTGCAGGAAGGGCAAAGTATTTCTGTCAGCTCAATGAGGAAGAGTCTGAGCAGCAGATAAAACTTTATACTAGCTTTTTTCTGAGTGTTGTTTTCCAAGACCTTGTGCATGTAAGGAAGTAGAATTCAGATATTGTTTGTAGCATAAGACATAGCTCTCAACCTTCTATCTCCAAAATGAGGAACACTCGCCTTCATAATGTGGAACAAATGGGCAAAATGTGGAACACATACTAATGGCTTACTAACATCTTCAACTAGGAAGGTCATAGAATGGTTAAAATATGCTGGTTTTACTTATAAAGAAGATCATTTAATGAATTAATATGATTAATTTCTATTTACCATGGATTTCACTTAAAAAAATTCCTAACACTGAATGTGTGACACTCTTTCAATGTGGAACTTTGAGGAACTTCGAGGAACGTGAACTTTTTAAGACCCCAAATGAGGTACATTCCTCATAATGAGGTACAGTTGAGAGGTATGGCATAAGACCAATTTGTTTTTTACTGTTTTGCATGTAAAGGTTCATTTGAGACTAGTTAGCAGTCATCACATTCCTATGTAGTAAATTAGAAAAAAGAGCAATTTGGTTTAAAACTCTTCATTCCTGTGAGGATATGCTGTGGGCTATTGATCAGTATATTGGTAATCTGTTTTTATACCTGCAGTTAGGACAGCCCAAATATTCCTTAGACATAGTGGCATCATGGGCAATATGTTTGACCCTAGATTAGGAGATTAAGAGCCAAAATCATGCCTACTTCAACTATCACAGTTGTCTAACAAATAAATACAGAGAATTAAGAATGTTAGCTGTTAACAATTGTCCAATGTGTTTATTCCCTTACTTCATTTGCCTCTTAGCAAGTCACTCAATCAGATTGTGCACAGAGCTATTGGGAGATTGAGCTGGCTCCTCAGTGAGCTTCGTGCCTAGTAACTATTTGTAAACCTGTGGTTCACTTAACCCGAATAATCTTCAGTGAAGAAAATATCTGACTGGGACCATTTGGAATAAAAGAGATAATTGCATTCATCATGGATATGAGTCCTTAGATATTCCTCCACTGCAAACTACTTTACTGTCCACATTTGGGCTTGGTTAGCAGACCAGAGCAGAGAAGGGAAGAAATATTGGGATGATCTGTAACTTTAGCTTTGACTAGGAAATGTTTATTTTCCAATTATTTTTATTGTTTTTTATTAAGTTATGCTTGTTTGCTTTTGAACTAATTAATTATTAGAAACTTGGTAGGTTTGCAATATAGATTGTCAGTTTATGATACAGCTGTTTACATCTGTGAGTGTAAATTTCATAATTTTCTATTAGCAGCTGGTATCAACAGTTAAAATACATTTAAGACATACTGTCTTAGTAGTATTTTAATCTTTTTTCAACTACTGACTGAATCACATATTAAGAAATTCCCCTTATAATTTATCTGCTACATGCTCCCACTTCATACTTTAGTTGGGGGGCTACTTATAAAAAGTCAGAGTTTTATGTACCACTAACTACTGCAAACTGGAATTTTTAATTCTGTCCTAGATGCACATAATGGGCCTACATATGCATCTAAAATGAAAGTTTGTACCACATGATTTATTTCAGATGTACATATTGCCCTATTACATGCAGATGGGACAGAATGAAAAAACACTACTTGCAATTAATATCACTTGATGATGCTAGTCTTTTTTGAATACCCCTTGTCTTGCAGAATAGTTTACAGTGATTTAGCTGCTAGGCTATGCACACTATTTGATGGTTTATATCTTATTTATAGTTAGTATCCAATTCTTTTAACCTGATTTGTAGTTGGCACAAGAAGTTGAAATAGGGCATATTATTCAAGCCTCTAAATCACTTACATTTTTCAGAATTTGTTAAGTCAGAAAAGTATTCATTCTTGTTTAGTTTATCATTTATGCTAACAGAAGTTGTGAATTGATTGTCTGCTCCTCCAAGCCCTGTGACTTTGTTTACCTCTTGGATATTTCAACAGTATTTTGTATAAACTTCTTCTGAAAGACATATTCATAGGTTGGTAGTTTCAATGGTATATACTAGGCTAATGACCACTGGGGCCTTTATAAGACTAACCAAGCATCCCATTTGTATCTCACAAGTTTTGTACCTTAGAGGTTATTTTAAGGGGTATATGTTAGCTAGGGCAAGATTTACAGGCTGCCTGTGTCCATTAGAGACATAGTTGCCATACCTGGTATATATTTCAAATTTCCTATCCACCAGTCCAGGTTTATCCTGAATAGTGTTAGGGAAGAGCCCTGCTTCACATAGAAGTGAAACCTATTCCCGAGAAGGGGACTTGTTTGTGAAACATGCCTGCCCATCCAACACGTACTATTTATTTCACAAGCAAGGGCAGTCATGGCCGTGAAATTGCTTCATCAGAAAGCGATACTGTGCATAGTGTATCTTTTACCCAGAGTAGGACATTTTTGTCCTCTTTGCCCCTACTGCCTGCTCATCATTACTCCCGTCTTGGTCAGTTGCCCAACTTATTTCCTCATCACCAGTGGCAAATTAACAATGAATGGCACTCATGGCAACCATTTGGGATGGTTTAAGGATTTTTCTTGTGTGGCCCCCTACATCCCACTGCTTGCCTAGTTAAACACGATGATGGGAAGCATGCAATGGTCTTTCTGCACTGGATGTCCCTCACTTACACAATGCAATTTGCCAGCAAGCTGCCCCACCTACCACCCTTGAGGCATGGACGGTGTTTTTTTGCGTTCCCCTCTGAAAAATTACACTATCCCAATGTCTTCTCTGGTTCCTTAATCTCTAAATACTCCCAGGAGATGCACGTGAGTCACACCTCTTCACTCATCTGGCCCTATGCCTATCTGCCCCAGGGCAAGAACAACAAAGCTGCACTGCAGTAAGGAAATATAAGGTAGACTAAGCAAAAATGTTCTATCCTGTAATTTTAATTGTGTTTCAGGATATCACTTCTCTGTAATTTGCTTAGCAGATCAAGGATATTACATCAAAGATTTAAGAGAAAAAGAACACCTATAAAAATAAAGTAAAATAAAACAAAAAAATAGAGATCTAAAGTGGGCTATGAAAGGAGAAAAATCAAAATCTAAACCAACTATACTAGAAGTAGTGAATACAGTAACAGAGATAAAACAACTGGAACTGAGATTATTAGAAAAGGGTAGCAGCAAACTACATGGAAAAAATGGTAACTGTGGGAACGATATATACAGGGGATGAATGAGGTTTAAAAGAAGCCAGGAATTAAAGGAGCTAGTAATGTTTGAATGAAAATGATTGGGGAGATTCAGGCCCGAGGAGAGGGGGGTGCAGCCGGTACATTGCTCCAGGGCCTATAAAGCCAAAGGGGGCCCAATGAAGCCCAAGAAACATCACGAAAACCGAAACATGTTGTTGTCTTGAGAAGGAGACATCCTTACAAACTAAGGCAAAGAATGGTGTGAGAACTTTTGCCTACAAGATCGCGAAGCGTTGAGTGAGCGCAAAGTAATAGAAGGCTGTGACAATGATAACATACTTTTGAGTGACATAATACGGTGCATTCAGGATTCAATGAACAAAAACATGTGAAAGTGACTATCAGTGAGTGTTCTCATGTGTTAATTCCTAGCTTCAAACATCACATTTATTGCTTGGATTACTCCTCCTTGCTTTCCCGCCGAATCCCAGGCGGAAGAAGAAAATGTGACACTAGCCACGCTGATTCATTGTGGACTGCAAAGAAGACTTTACAGGAAAGCGAAGGAAGAAATAATTCCACAGGTAAAGTTCCCTGTAAATGCTGTAATTGTAGCATAAAGGACCCACTGACATTGCATGCCTTTTTGTCTACATTATTGAGAGATTCGAGACTATAAACAGCTTGACGGTTAGCAGAAATCAATATGAATAAATACTGTCCTAACTTTAGAATCACTAACAAAATTCTCGATAGCAATATGGCAAATTTCTATATTCTATATTGCATTTCAGGTACTGGCCTTAAACATGTCATCTCAAAAATCTGGAGCTCAAAAACGTAAAGAAAAACAAAAACGTGATGAGATTAATAAAAAAGGACTGCAAACACTCTTTCAAGTTGGCGTTAAATGCAAAACAAGAGAAACTGACAAAAATGAAACTTTAGATTTAGAATAAGGTGAGCCAAATGCAGAACTGAAACATAGGACAGAATCTCATGAAGCCAGTTTGGATTTTCAAAAAACATCAGATCAACTAAATCCTAATGTGATTCTTGCACAAAAGGTGGGTGATGTGAATGTGGATTTGGAGGATGGAGGATATGAGAGAAAAGGAGATTTGAAGGAACAAATGAATGTTAGTGATGAAAAGAGAAGTGAGGCAACGAGTACGTCAATGTCTACAGAATCTGGCCATGGTGAAGAAAAGAGTAACATTAGAATTGACATTGGACTTCTCGTAACAGAGGTTCCTTCTCAGCTGGATATAGAAAACTGTGTTATGAAAGGTCATATTGGCAATCCTAAAACATTTCCCAAAGATATGAATAATCAACGTTTTACAGAAAGCATACCAACATTTCAAAATTTGAATGGTGAGAAACATGTCCTAGATTGGCTTGTCTGGAGTGATGTTAAACAAGTATTATATTGTTTTCCCTGCCGATTATTTTGGAACAATCTGTGTTGCAACATTAGCTTCACATCAAAGTCTATGCTTGCATCATCAGAAGGATGGTCAGCTGCTTGAAAGTGGCGAAAATTATGTAGTCACATTCTAGAACATGAGAGAAGCAATAGTCATAGGCAATGCTATCTGGCTTGGCGAGAATTAGAAAGATGCCTTTCTTTTGATAAGGGCATTGAAAGTCTCTTACAGGCATCAATTGCAACAGAATCTGTCAAGTGGTACAACATTATGAAACGAATCATTGATGTTATATTATTCTTTGGAGAATGTGGGCTTGCTTTGCGTGGTAGTTCACACTGACATAGCACAGATGATTGTAGATACATTGAACGAACATGATATTCCACTCTCTGATTGGCGAGCACAGGGTTATGACAACACAGCCAACATGTCAGGAAAATATAAAGGTGCACAAGCAAGAATACTTGAGCAATGTCCAACTGCTATATTTTCTCCATGTGGATGCCACACACTCAATTTGTGTGGAAATGATGCTGCAGAATGTATTCCTGAAACCACAACATACATTGGAACTATATAAACCATTTATAACTTGTTTAGCTCTAGTCCACTTCGATAGAAAATTTTGCAAAATGGTATTGGCTATTCTCTTCATGGCATATCTAGCACATGGTGGTCAGACCATGTTGAAAGTGGTAAGCCCTTTGTAGCCCATCTGCCTGGCATCAAATTAGCATTAGAAGACCTCTTGAAGCTGAATCTAACTGCCAAAACAAGAACAAAGATTAATGGAGCTCTGTTTTATGTTACATCATTCGTTTGTGTGATAATGTCTATTGTATGGTACAAAATATTAGTTGCAGTTGATATCTGTAACAAAGTTATCCAATCCAGAAATGCAACACTGGATGTTGAAGTGTCCAACATAAAAACCTTGATTTCAGAACTGACAGATATCCGCAACAGCTGGAAAAGTATGTGGAGTGAAGCTAAGCATGTTGCTTCCAATTTACACATAGAAATTAAACTATCTGGAAGTCGTGGTGACGCAAAATGCAAAAGGAGGTTCCATGGTGAAGATGCCAAATTGTCACAACAACATGAAACAGATGACTCCCCTGAAGAAGCGTATTTCAGAAAGTCTGTTTTCTATGTAATGTTGAATAATGTTATTGGTGGACTCACAGTTCATTTCAATGCTGCAGTGAACATTTCTGAGAAGTTCAGCTTCCTCTGGAAGTACCTAACAATTCCTGTAGATGAGCTGAAAGAAAAATCAAAATCACTGGCAAATCAATATCCTGCTAATATCAGTGAAGATCTTGTAATGGAGATTAGTCATCTGCCAGCTGTTCATCGGTCAAATTTTGGAGAGAACCAGCTGAGCCCATTGGAGCTGCTGAATTGCCTGAAAAAGTACAAACTGGAAGGACTCTTTCCAAATATAGGCGTCGGTCTGCATATTCTGTTGACAATTCCTGCCACTGTCGCCTCTGCAGAGCGCTCATTCAGCAAGCTAAGGCTGGTAAAAAATGTTCTAAAATCCACTACATCACAAGCGCGACTAGTAGATTTGGCAAGACTCAGTATTGAGTCTCATCTAACAAAACAGATTAATTTTGATTATGTTATTTAGAGTTTCGCTAGGAAAAAGGCCAGGAAAGCATCTTTGTTCGGCAGACAATAAATGCTATTTTAAACGTCTTTTACTATTATAAATATATTACTTTATTATTACATTTATACCTATACATACTTATCTAAATGTATCAATGTAATCTACGATTGTTAGAAATAAATAATAATATACAGACTTACATGTGTGTGTAGAATTTTGGACAAGGGCCCACAAACCTTCTTTGCACTGGGGCCTGGATTTTCTCTCGGTGGCCCTGAGTAGATTATAAGTGATGTATAATGTTTGCAACTAGGAGTGTGTCAGCATGGTTGGTCATGTAAAATGCTTGCAACTAGGATTGTGTCAGTGTGGTTTATCTTCATTTACATAAATGTATGATTACCTGTGTCATAAGTAATGGTTCAATAGATATGTTTCTTGTTTAAAAAATGCAGGAATTGAAAAATCTATGTAATGTTGCTTAGATTATATGATATATAGCAATATATGTGAAATATAATGTTTGTAAATGTGAACTTGTTAATACAGTGTGATTACTTTTATATAAATATAAATTTGTCTCTGTCACGACTGATAATTCAAAAAAGGTGTTAAAAAAAAAGAAGAGCTGGGGAAAAATTTGTAAGGTGCTCAGGATGTAGACCAGCTACTTAGCTCAGGAAACTTTGTGGTGGCAAAGGACATCTGTGGTCTGCAGGAGAATGTGGAAACTTAATTGAAGAAAATGGGATGGTAGTGGATTAGATAGTCAGGCAAAAGGGGACTGAGTGGAACTAAAAGAGACAGGAGGCCAGCAGGCAGAATGGAGTGTGAACAGACAGAAGAAAGAAAGGCAAGAGCATAGGACCCAGGCAGACGTTGTAAGAGATATACAGGCAAGCATAATGGAACAGAGTAAGGTAAAGATAAAAAAGTGGAAGGTATAGACATGAAAGGGAGGACAAGGAAAAGAAAGACAGAACAGAAGTGCGAAAGTGAAGATTAGCTCTATAAAGGAGCCAGCGCCATAAGGAAAGAAAGAGGGAAATGGGCAGAGAGTACGCAGCCTAGATGGGAAGTGCAGACGGTAAAAAAACTACAGAAGATTGGTGAGATCATGTAGGAAGAGGAGCAGGGGAAGGGATTAGATGCACAAGTGGAAGCAACCAGCACCAACAATAAGGAATGCTTGAAGGGCTGATAGCAGAAGGTAAAATGTTAAGTAGTGTGAAAGAGCAGGATGTTAATGAGATGAGAGAGTGTGCAGATACAGAAGACAGTTTGGGTGACTATAAATTCATTCATAAAGGAGATCATGACTATAGGTGTGCAAGAAACAAGACATCAAAATTTACTGAAAACAATCTTACAGTTTATACTCAGTATGAAGTAAGAACAGGTAACCAAAACGATCAATAAAATAAAGGGTAGATACATGTAATGACCTATCAGAGGAGACATTTATAGAAATAGCAAGCAGGGCCAAGGAAATAGCAATTAAATGACTTGAGATAGAGTCAGCCGTAGTATTGTCAAAAGTATTATTCATACCGGCAACTAGTATGCTGAGAAAAAAAAATTGGACAATGAAGTATAATGTCTACTTGCAGTACTGGTCAATGAGAAGTATTTGCTATGGTAGGTGGATGAAGGAAAACCTGGAAGAAATATCAGTTGCATGCAACAGACAGGCTCCATTTTAGTCCAGAAGGTGCAGCAAGTCTTTGAGCTGGGATGGAAAGATGAATATCAACAATCCTGCCTTTAGGCTAAGATGGAAGCAGGAAGGAATGTCAAAATCACAGACACAGGAGAGGCGGGGTAGGTATTTAAACAGTAGACAGCAGGTAAAAAGAGAGGTACAATATGTTAAAAGAACAACAAGGGTAGCGTCACAGCAATGATGTGTAATAGTACTCTGCAAGGAGTCTAGGTAGGAAGATGGAGGAGGGGTGGCAGGAGAGAAGGGTTGATCTTGCTGGTATCACAGGAACATGAGTCAGTGATAGGAGGGGGTTGGGCAAGTAGGTTTTTGGGTGTAGTCTGTTCTGGAATGGCAAGGAGAAATTATGTCAGAATAACAATCAGATGTAGGGACAGAGAGGAGGAATAACACCACGTCAAGAATGGAGCAAGGGGATGGGCAGGGTCAGACACATCAAAGCAGGAGGACAAGGAGAATGTGATACTGCAAGATGGAATAAAGGAACATATTAGTAGCATCGGAGTAATACTCACTAGGGATCAAAATCTGCACCAAGGAAACTGGGAGATTATGAGCTCCAGGGAAAGGAAAAACAAGTGCTTAGTGCAGTACTAGGCCATGAACAGTTCAGTCAGCTGTTACAGGATAGTACCAGAAAGGATAACATTCTGAATGTGAACATAACTAAAACAGAGGGGTATATAAATCTCCAGGTTAAGACAATAGCTAACAGTGACCATAACACTGTATGGCCTAGAAGATGGAGAAAGGCAAAGAAAAAAATTCAAAGATGATGGAGTGGGATTTTAGAAGATCAAATTATACTGTGTTGGAGACAGTGGCAAGAATGAGTTAGTACACTGGAAGAAAATGAATTGTTCCAATAAGATATGAGAATGGGTCTTCAATGGAGTCTTCATACCTATGGACAAGGATGTGCAGAAGACGAAAAAGCACAAAAACAAGACAGGGCCAATATGGTTACATAGGAATGTTATGCTAGCAATTAGCGCTAATGGTATGGTCTATAAGAGATGGGAAAGTGTGGGTGAGGGGAGGTTGGAGGTGCCATAGTAGAAGGAAGCTAGCACAAGGGCAACAAAGATGGTGGGAGCAGTAAAGGTGAAAGATGAAAGAGACAGTCTGAGCAACAAAGGGAGAGAGACCACAGAAGACCATGGAAAAAAACACAGACTCTAAATGAATGCCTTGCTTTAGTCTCCAGAGAAGAAAACAAGGGTAGGACAGACTTCTGGTCTGCAGGCAGGGCAGAATAGGAAGAACAATGAGCAGTTCATCAGGATAGAGAGGGAGGAGATTGAGGGGGAATTGGCTGTCTTTATGGAGGGCAAAACACAGGGTTCTGATGTGTTACCACCCCTGATTCTGTACAGGCCTGGCCAGTGTGTTGTCAGGCCTCCACAGAGATCTTCAACAAATAACTGTCTAGTACAGAAGTGCCTAAGGAATGGAAAACTGAAACTATGGTACTATTATACTGGGGTAGGGGCCATGTTTCTCAAGAAGAAGGGAAATCTTATTCCATAATTTCAGTAGATGTTTTGTAAGATATATGTCATGTTTTTGTATGCTTGATCTTTATTTTTTAACATTAAATTCCCTCATCTGATGTTAGCTTTTACAGCTGAACATTTTAGGTATAGGCTTTCTACTATGAATTGATCATGCATTCGCTTATAGACAAGGAAGTAGTAATCATAAGAAACAATATCATAAAAGTTCCTAAAGCACTTCTTAACAATTGAAGTTTTTACCTCTATATTTTTTTGTGTGTTTGTTGAGTAAATAATCATTGTTCAGTCTCAAGTTATTTTAAGTGACTTAGTAGAAGTTACAGAATACAATACTGTATCAATCAATCATCAGTGGGTGAGATATAAAGTGATAGAATGATGTACCCTGAGTGACAAAACATGCCCTTTATAATTATATGGGCTACAGACTACACTTTTCTGACTTGGTAAATACACACTTGTCAGTTTGAATTGCTGTCTAAAGTTCCCTCTAGATATTTAATAATTGTGTCCTTTTTAACAATATGATAATATTTCCTAATCACAATTTATGCCTTTTTGCTAATGCCTACACTAAGTGTACACAATCTCAGATCTGTATTCAAGAGCATCCCTACCACATATTTTGTATTTTCTAGTCAGTCAGAAACATTACACCAAGCGTACATGTAATCTATACCTTGTGGTAACCTTTATGAATCATCCTCAATATTTAATGATGCAAGAAAATCAGTAGGAAAACTAAAATTAGAAAGAAGAAAGTGTGAGTTGTGGTTGTGTTGTCTGTTTACACAAAATGGCATACACTTAGTGTACACTTGGTGCAGGTGTTAATGAATCCCAAGGTTAGTGTATTATATTTGCTGGAATGAAAGGTGAGAGCCTCACCACTGCACATTTAGAGAAATCCAGCATTTTTATTGAAGTAATTATGTTGCTCATTTTGCAATGATAAGTATACTGAGGTATCCACAGCCCATTTCCACCTTTTGTTTATCAGAAAAGAATAGTCCAGAAGAAGCAGATAAATACAGAGCTCTGTAGGACACCACTGCTATTCACTGTAGGAGAGATAGGAAGCACCATCTACCTTTGGCTTGTTGTGTCTTGATGTTTAACCAAATTTTCACATTGAATTGCATATGAATTTGCATTTAATGCTGTTAATTTATCATCTATTCCCTTATGTGAGATAATGGTGACGCATTAGCAAGGTTACAAGAGGAATTACAGTAGATATAAAAAGTGTACACACCCCTCTTAAAATGCCAGGTTTTTGTGATATAATGAGACCACAATAAATCATTTCAAAACTTTTCCCACCTTTAATGTGACCTATAACCTGTAGAATTCAATTGAAAAGGAGACAAATCTGTTAGGGGAAAATATAAAGAATAAAAAACATACAATAATCTGGTTGCATAAGTGTGCACACCCTTAAACTAATACTTTGTTGAAGCACCTTTTGATTTAATTACAACATTCAGTCTTCTTGGGTACACACCTTCCATCAATTAAAGAGACTCTGATTAACCCCAAATAAAGATCAGCTGTCCTAATAGGATTTTTTTGACATTTACTCAGTTCCCTGCTACAGCAAAAGCTTTATTGGAAAGGCTCACCCAGACTCTGCTACACTTTGCTGTGAGGGAAAGGTTGGTTTGCTTTTTATTTGTTGTATTTTGTATTAGTTTATTGCCTTTTATTATTCTGAGTGGTGTGATTTGTTTTCTTTACCTTGTGTTTTGCTTGTGTTTTGCTTTTAGCTGCATATTAAAACTTCAAAAGACCCCACAACTATGTCTCTTGTCAGTCAGGCAGAAAATTTTCCCCACCCCTTACCTCTGTCACTGTTGTGTTCTTAAATACCACTGTTTTTCTAGTTGCCTGCCTCTTATGTTAATTTGACCATATATCTCATTTCCTCTCTGCTTTCACTGGCTTGTGTGAGTAAGCACTAAATTATCATTTTGTGAAATCACTCCCCTTCAACTATTTAAATTTATTGGCCATTCTACTGTATTCCATAGTACCGGAATACAAAAGTGATCATCCCCTTTCAATCTATCTTACTGTTTTAAAAACAGTGACTCTCCACTAAAACTTAACTTTTTAGACAGGTAAAACTTAAGTTACCTACTTTCACATCTAACTTCTGTAGTGCACACTGCAGTGTTTAGGATAAACCATTTTTTTTATCTTACCTTTAAGCATCCCTGTGACTAGCACTTGCTCTAATACCTGCTGGAAAGCACTAGGAAGCCTTAAAATGATACAAGCACTCAACTCTCCTTATTAATAAGAAGAAATTAATAATAGGCTCTAAACAGCCTATAATTGCAAAGTACCTTGCTAAGGTAAGTTAAAACAGCTCCTGCACTTTTTAAAAAAAAGCACCAAACGGGGCATGTCCAAGGATCAGCTTCCATTGATTTCTTCTGTCCACCTGATGAATCTGGGCATACTGGGGCAATGCAGCAATTGCCTCATGTACACAGATAACCCTCTCCTCATACCACCCAACACTACAACCTGTGAGACATGCACTTACATAGCCAAACTGGAAGCAAAGCTCTTTCCAGTCAAGATTGTGCTAGACAGTCAAGAGGAGAAGGTTAACACCCGCCCTACACCTCAAGCAACACATAGCCCTTCTAAACTCACACCAACACCCACACATAGCAACACTAAATCCACATATGCGGAGGCCCTTAACTGTAACCAGCACAAGCAACAAAGACCTCCGAAGCTGAAATGCAAACACCAATCACGACCAAAGTGTCGGGTGGCCTAATGGTTAAGGTGCTTGCCTTACAAACACAAGGTGCAAGGTTTGAATCTCACAGAAGATCATTGGCTAGACTTAAAATGGCTCGCAAGAGCAGTTAGCCTAGTACTAATCTATGAACCTATAATAGCTCACAACACCAGTGTGCCACCCAGCAACAGCCCCTAAGGCAAGACAACATACCTAGCACTTTAGTCATAGGTGACTCTATAGTCAGGCACACTGATGTCCCATTCTCCAGCCTGAACAAGGAGAAAATTACAGTCAGCTGCCTGTCGAGTCCCAGGATCTGCCACATAACTCATTCACTCAAGTCACTCCACAACAAGTACAAATATGATTCTGTCATTGTCCATGTTGGAGTGAATGACTTGAGACGTACCTCCCTGGACTATATGAAAAGAGACATGGAAGAGCTCTCGGATCATGTGGCCCAGGCAGGTATGACTCTAGCCCTGAGTAGCATCCTGCCTTCGCCCAGAATGATACCACAATATAAGGACAAAATGATTGACTTCAACAATGGGCTAAGCTTCTGGTGTCATTCAAAGGGGATCCTGTATCTGTCTGCCTGGGACGACATAGGTTCATAGGTTCATAGATTCATACTAGGCTATCTGCCCTAGGGCATTTATAAGCCTAGCCAGAGTGTGTTTGACTTTCACCACCCATTTAAAATTAATTTTGCTATGACCTTTTTCGAGGTTAGTATACTGTGCCTCTGTCTAACAGTGACACAGAAGTGATACCCGGGGTAAACCTACGATCTCCCATCCACTCATCAAGATTCCTCTTGAAGAGAGTCAATGAGGGACTCTGCCTAACCTGGACTGGGATTTTATTCCAGAGTGAAGGGAGCCTCTGGGTTATGAATCTGTCTCTCCAGCATGTCCTATTTATTTCAGTGCTGAGGTTCAAGTCTCTCGAGCGCGTAGCTCGATGGGATTTGGATTTTCTGAGGTGCAGCATGTCCATTAATTCCGGGTTGGACATGGCTTTATACGTCAGGCACAGATCACCTCTGAGCAGGCGGTATGCCACTGAGTAGAGCTGGAGTTTCTTTAACCGGGCAGCATATGGCATCTGTTTGAGCCCTTTGATCCTCTTGGTGAGGTACTTTTGGTGTCTTTCCAGTTGCTGCAGGTGTCTGGTAAGGTACATCCCAAAAGGGGCATTGTACTCAATTATGGGCCTGATGAGGGATGAGTAAAGAGGCACGATGACCTCCCCTGATCTAGATGTGAATCCCTTCATGATTAGGTGGGCTATATAAAATGTTTTTCTAACCACTTTGGCCACGTGGTTGTCAAATGAGAGATTGCTATCAACTTGGATCCCCAGGTCCCTAATTACTTCTTCTGTACTTAATGGATTACCACCTATGTGGTAATTTGTGGGCACTTTGTTTTTGCCAAAGGGGATGACTATACACTTTTTGGCGTTTAGCTTGAGGCCATGGCTCTGGCACCAGTTGTCTGTTTCTATGAGGCCCTTTTGGAGGATGCTTGTGTTGGCTGGAGTGTCGATTATGGTGCCCAGTTTGCAGTCATCTGCAAATTTGGTCAGCCACAGTCCTTCCGTGTTGGCCTGTACCTCCGAGAAATATATACCGAACAAGAGAAGTCCCAGGACTGAGCCTTGTGGGATGACACTTGTAACTGGTTTGGAGTCTGACATGGCTCCAGCAATTCTAACCATGTGGGTTCTGTCCTTGAGCTAGTTTGCAACCCATCTAGTGACATAGGGGTTTATATTTAAGCTGGTGAGCTTATCTATAATGCCAGAGTGGGGTATTGTATTGAAGGCTTTTGCGAGGTCCAGGTAGGCTGTGTGGACCACCTTCCCCTCATCAATGGCCTTGGTGACTGTTTCAAAGAAATCAACCAGGTTTAAGAGGCAGGATCTGCCCTTAGCAAAGCCGAACTGGGTAGGATCCAGTGTCTGTAGGTCCCCAATATCTTTATTTATGAGGTCCATGATGATCCTTTCCATAGCTTTGCAGACCAAGCTAGTCAGGCTTATGGGGCGATAGTTTCCAGGATCCATTGAGGCACCACCTTTATGGAGAGGGAACACTGTTGCTGTACGCCACTCTTTGGGTACATATCCTGTAGTAAGGCTGAGATTGAACAGTAGTTTTATGTTTGGGTTTAGCTCTTCTTGGAGTTCATGTAGGACGCAGCCCGGGACACCGTCTGGTCCCATTGATGATGTGTTTTTTGCTTTGGAGAGGGCAGCTCTTACCTGAGCATCTGAGATGTCAGGGGGGCAGCACTCTGCTGGGATAGATATTTGCCCTTTTGGTGGGGGGGGGGTTTGCGCTGAACCTGTCAGCTAGGATGTTGGCAATGTCTGTGGGTTCAGTGTATTTTTTGTCATTTTGGACTAATTCTGAGCATATCTGGGAATTCCCATCCAGGTTCCTAACATAACTAAAGAAAGCCTTGTGATTATCCTTAGTGTCCTGTGCAATTTTTCTCTTGAAGCTGGCCTTAGACGATTTTATGAGTGCCCGTAGATTTTTGCTAATACTGATCAGAGATGCCTTCCCTTTTTGGGATTTTTCTCTATCATGTAGTAGCTTCCTCCTTCTATTGTATAGTTTGTTTATGGCTGGGGTCCACCAGACAGGACGTCTGCCTTTGGAGGATTGGGACTTGGTTTTATTTGGGATTGCATGATCCATGCATTCCTGAAGGTGTTCATAGAATGCGTTTATAAAGGATTCCGCGGTCTGGGCTGTATTTTCCACAGGTCCGGGGGCTTTGAAGGATTCCATCTCGGTTTTGAGGAGTGTGAAATTTGCATTAGAGAAGTTTTTCACTGTGGTTTTCAAGGCAGGGGGTGGACTCGGGATGTTAATATCCAGTGAGATTAGTTTATGGTCTGATCTTACCAATGAGGGATACACTTCTGGTCTGGAGCATAGAGTCCCCATGTTGGTGATGATCAGGTCCAGTATGTTTTCCCCTCTTATGGAAGTGGTAACAAGTTGTTCCATAGCATTTGAGTTTATAAATTCTAGGAACCTTTGGTCTAGGGTGTTGGAGCTAGAGTAATGCTCCCAATCTATGTTTGGGTAGTTGAAGTCGCCCAATATAATTGTATTTGGAGAGACCTTCATATTTTCCAGTGTTCTCAGGAAGGCCGAGTGGGGTTCCTGGGTTTGGGAGGGTGGTCTGTAGCAGGCTATAAACTGGAAGGCAGTTTTACCCACTGTTAGTTGCACATGGATAGTCTCTGATGCTTCGTGCTGTGCCACCAACCTGGAAGTGTGGGTATCTTTGACGAATATTGATACTCCCCCTCCTTTTGTGGTTTGGTCCAAGTTTTGGGGCCGAAAAGCATGGTATGAGGTGTAACCTGGTAGTGCTGGGGTGATCTCGGGAGCCTTGAACCAGGTTTCTGTTACTGCACAGATATTGATGTTCTCCATGCTAAGGAGAGTTTTGAGTGCATGCATCTTGAGGTTTAGACTTCTGGCGTTGAGTAGCATTACTCTTAGTTTCTTATCCCTTGTGATACCTATGGAGGTGGGATTGTCTTTTGTGCCTTGCCTAAAAAAGGCACTATGGGGGTAGCAAGAGCCTTTGCCAATATCCGAAAGCCCAGGGGTGACAGGTGCAAGCCGTCCCTAGCGAAGCATCGTGGCTTGTCAAGCATGTCATCCCAGGCTGACAGGCATTGGATCCCCTTTGAATGACACCAATACTTAAGCCATTTGTTGAAATTGATCATCTTGTCTTCATATTGTGGCATCATTCTTGGTGAGGGTAAGATGCTACTCAAGGTCAGGGTCATACCGGCCTGGGCTACATGCTCAGAGAGCTCCTCTATGTCTCTTTTCATGTAGTCCAGGGTGGTACGTCTCGGGTCATTCACACCAGCGTGGATAATGACTGAGTCATATTTGTACTTGCCTTGGAGTGACCTGAGTGCTTGTGTTATGTGGTGGATCCTAGCGCCTAACAGGCAGCTCACCATGACCTTCTCCTTGTTCAGCCTGGTGAGCGGGACGTCAGTGTGCCTGACGATAGAGTCACCTATTACAAGTGTATCAGGTGTGTTGTTTAGCCTTAAGGGCTGTGACTGTTCGGCACACTGGCTTTGTGAGCTATGTTTTGCACGTGTTTTGTTTTGGGAGACTGGAATTGTAGTGAGTGTGGTTTCCTTCTCCTCCTGACTGGTTTCGCCAGTACTGAGTTGAGAGAGCTTAGCCTCCAGTATGGCTATATGGTTGCATCTCTCACGTGTTGGAATTTGTTGGGAGGAGGAGAGAGTTGTCTGTGTACATGAGGCAGTTGTAACATTGCCTCAAGATTCCCAGATTCACCAGCTGGACCGGAGAGGAGATTGACAACTGACCTTTGGACATGCTAGAATAGTACTGGGAATTCCTTTATAATTGAATAAAAAGGGCTAATGGGGAATAAGGTACTCAAGGGGAGTTTGTGAGGGTGTAGTGCTTTTAATTTTTTAGTGCTGACTTATATAATTGCTTTAGTGAGCAAGTGCCAGGTAACTTAAATGCAATGTGTTACAGGTAACTTAACTGCAAAAACGACAAACAGTAACTTTCTTTCAAGTGAAACAAGGAAATAAGTACAGTAAGCAATGCAGATATCACTAGGGATCCACAGAAGCGCTGAAAAGCCGCGTTTTAGGTGGAATTAGCATTTCAGGGAAATAACAAGCAAACAAACAAGCATACAAACAAAGCTAGATTCAGCAGGCTTGGATCTAGTCTATGCTACAGCAAACAAGGTGTACCAATTTCAGTAAGAAACAGTTCAAATATGCAGGCAAGGCACTATAAGCCTTTAACCAGAAATTCCCAGCTCAGAAGGGCAGAGTCCAGCCTCTCCTCCCACAAGAGTGCAGACCACGAACCTTCTTAATGTAAAATAACTGGCCTGAAGCCCAAGTGCTTAAACCAGAACTAATACACTTTTAGAATAACAGACACTGTCGATAGACCACAATGCTTTGCCAGAGATGGTCTGCACCTGTCGCCCCTGGGATTTAGGTTACTGGCAAAGGCTCTTGCCACCCCTATAGTGCCTTTTTTAGGCAAAGTTCAAAGGACAAAACCACCACCGTAACAGGTACAAGCATGCAAAATCTGTAGGTAATGCTACTCAATGCTTGAAGTCTAAACCTCAAAATGCACTCTCTCGAGGCACTCCTAAAAATGGAGAACATCGATATCTGTGCAGTAACAGACCTGGTTCAAGGCTCCAGAGAGCACCCCTGCAATACCAGGCTGCAACTCTTACCACACTTTTCGGCCACCAAACCAGGATCGAAACACTAATGGAGGAGGAGTGTCCATATTCACCAAGGATATTCACACCACCAGGTTAGTTGCCCAACACAATGCGTCTGAAATTCTCCAGGTGCAACTAACACTAGGTAAGACTGCAATCCAAATTGTAGCTTGCTACAGATTCCCCACCATGCCCCAAGATTCTCACTACACTTTTATAAACATACTGGAAAATATTAAGATACAAGCAAACACCCTAATACTGGGTGATATCAACTACCCTGCCATTAACTGGAAAAACTACTCGGGTACCAACACCTTTGCCCAACGGTTCTTGGAATTCATAAATTCCAATGCCCTGGATCAGCTAATCCATAGTCCCACCAGGGGCTCCAATATCCTAGACCTGGTCATTACCAACATGGGAAATCGATGCTCCACACCTATGGTCACCCCCTCGTTGGTCAGGTCAGACCATAAGCTAATCACCCTTAACATCCACATCCCACCCCCACCCCCCACCCCCAGTAAGGAAACCTCCTTAAAAAACTTCTCCAAAGCCAACTTCATGTTATTCAAGTCAGAAGTTACAAACTTCATGACACCCATGCAGACAGGAACTGAAAGTTCGACTGCTGAGTCCTACACTAAGTAAATGTATGAGCACATCCACTCATGCATGAATTGTGCCATCCCAAATAGAACCAAGATGCTCTCCTCCAAAACAAGGAAGCCAATCTGGTGGTCCTCTGCCATAAAAAAACTTTACAACAAAAGGAAGAAACTTTTGCATAAAAGAGGAAAATCCCAGGATGCAAAAAACTCCCTTACCAGCCTCAGTAAGAAGCTGAGATCCCTCATAAAATCCTCCAAAGCTAGTTACGAAAATAAAATTGCCAAAGATTCCAAAGATAACCACAAGGCATTCTATAACTATGTCAAGAATCTAAATGGCAATGCTCAGATCTGCTCCGAGCTACAACAGAATGGCATTAAATATACTGATCCCAAGGATATTGCCAATATCCTGGCAGATCGATTCAGTGCCAACTTCACCCCCCTCTCACCCTTTAAATGGCCCATCTCAATACTGGAAGATTGCCAAATTCTGGTAACAACGGCCACACAGGTAAAACACACACTCTCCAAAGCTAAGAATACAGCATCCATGGGACCAGATGACATCCCAGGCTGTGTACTACATGAACTACAAAAAGAACTGGCACCTCACCTAAGTGTCATGTTTAATCATACCCTCACCTCAGGCTTCATGCACACTGAGTGACGCACAGCTACAGTAATCCCACTCCAATATATAATTTATTAAAACAAACAGTGAGAAGGTTCCAGGAACTACTGCCCCATCAGTCTGACGAGCCTGATCTGCAAGGCCATGTAACGCATTATCATGGAACTTATAAACAAAGACATTGGCAACCTGAAAACACTGGACCCCACCCAGTTTGGGTTTGTGAAGGGCCAATCTTGTTTCCTGAACCTGATTGACTTCTTCAAATCAGTCTCCAGAGCCGTGGATGAGGGTAAGGCAGTCCACAAGCCTATCTGGACCTCGCCAAGGCCTTTGACACCATCCCCCACTCTGAAATCATAGATAAACTTACTAAGCTGGGCATTAATCCCTACATCACTCGATGGGTTGCCAACTGGCTTACTGACAGAACCCACACTGTAAAAGTAGCTGACTCCAAATCCAGCTCCAGACAAGTGACAAGTGGAGTACCTCAGGGTTTAGTGCTGGGACCTCTGTTGTTTGGCATCTACTTCTCTGAAGTACAGGCCAACACTAAGGGACTCTGGCTAACAAAGTTTGCAGATGACTGCAAACTGTGAGCCATTACAAATGATGTTGATACTCTACAAAAGGGCCTTATAGAAACAGATGCTTGGTGCCAGAGCCATGGGCTCAAGCTCAGTGCCAAGAAATTCCCTTTGGGAAAAAACATGTACCCGTGAATTACCAAAGGTGGCAGTACACTAAACACCGAAAGTGTGATAAGTTACTTAGGGACACTGGTGGACAGTGGTCTCACCTTCGATAACCACATTGCCAAAACAGTCAAGAAATCCTTCTGTGTGGCACACCTCATCACTAAGGGCTTTTCATCCAGAAAAAAAGAAGGTCATTGTCTCACTGTACTCATCCCTTATTAAACCCATTATAGAATACAATGCCTCATTTGGTATGTACCTCTCAAGACATCTGCAACAAATGGAAAGGATGCAGAAATACCTCATAAAAGAATCACAGGCCTAAAGCAGATGCCCTATGCTGACTGTCTAAAAACACTCCACCTATACTCTGTCGCATACCGTCTACTCAGAGGCTATCTCTGCTTAACATACAAAGCCATGTCAAACCCAGAGATGTTGAACATGCTACACTTAAAGAAATCCCAATCCCTCAGAGACACACGTTCCAGGGATCTAAACCTTGTCATCACAATGAACAAAACATGCTGGAGGGATAGGTTTCTGACCCAGAGACTCCCCAGACTTTGGAAGAGACTGCCCATACATGTCAAGCAGAGCGCCTCTTTGGCCCTCTTCAAAAGGAACCTTGATGATTGGATGGTAGATAGGAAATTCAGCCCAGGGGTCACCCTGCTAGACAGGGGTCCAGGGAAGTAAATACTGTGGGAAGAAATAGCCAGGGAATTGTTATGGCTAGGCTTGTATAGGCCCTAGGGCTGATAGCCTAGTACCAACCTAGGAACCTATGACAACACAAGAAGAAAACTGGTCAGGGAGGCTGCCAAGACACATACAGCAACACTGAAAGAGCTGCAGGAATTTCTGACAAGTACTGGTTGTGTACTACATGTGGCAACAATCTCCCGTATTCTCCATATGTCTGGACTGTGGGGTAGGGTTGCAAGACGGAAGCCTTTCCTTACACAGAAAAACTTCCAGACCCAGCTAAAATTTGCAAAACAATACATCAAGTCTCCCAAAAGCATGTGGGAAAATGTGTTATGGTCTGATGAGACCAAGATTGAACTTTCTGGCCACAATTCCAAAAGGTACATTTGGCACAAAAACAACACTTTGCATCACCAGAAGAACACCATCTCCACAGTGAAACATGGTGGTGGCAGTATCATGCTTTGGGGTTGCTTTTCTTCAGCTGGAACTGAGGCTTTAGCAAAGGTGGATGGAATTATGAACAGTTCGAAAATACCAGTCACTTTTGGCCCAAAACCTTCAGGCATCTGCTAGAAAGCTGAAGATGAAGAGGAATTTCACTTTTCAACACAACAAAGACCCCAAGCGTACATCCAAATCAACAAAATAATGGCTTCACCAGAAGAAAATTAAAGTTTTGGAATGGCCCAGCCAGAATGCAGACCTAAATCTAATATGTGGGGTGACCTGAAGAGGGCTGTGCACAAGAGATGCCCTAGCAATCTAACAGATTTGGATTGCTTTTGCAAGGAAGAGTGGGCAAATAGATAGACTCCTACCCAAGAAGACTGAATGCTGTAATTAAATCAAAAGGTGCTTCAACAAAGTATTAGTTTAAGGATATGCACACTTATTCAACCAACTTATTGTACGTTTTTTTATTTTTTATATCTTTTCCCCTAACAGATTTGTTTGTTTTTCAATTGAATTGTACAGGCTATAGGACACATTAAGTGTGGGAAAAGTTTTGAAATGATTTATTCTGGTCTCATTTTTTATATCACAAAAAACTGGCATTTTAACAGGGGTGTGTACACTTTTTATATCCACTGTATGTACTTGATTGAGTGGTGCTGTTACCTCTTCAAAGACTATTACAATATTGCAAAAGTGAGATCTCCTCTTTAAAACTCTTTACTGCCCCATGATTAACAGAAATGGGTCCCCTGTATTATTCCAGATAAGCTACATTGTGACTTTCTCTGTGATTTTACTTTGTAGAAAAAATGAAGAAATTCCATGCTGCTTCGTTAACAGAAAACCCCAAAACACTGAAAAAAGAGGTGATGCAATGCCTTTTATTGGACCATGATTAAGTAATAGAGTTCTTCAAGCATTCATACTAACAGGAGACCTTCACTGGGAGTTGTTAAGCTACATATTTTAGATACAGTGTTTTAATATCCACTTGTGACTAGTAAAAGAAAATAAGTTAGGCAGTTTCTCATTGGCTAAAGAAAAAAATAAATAAAAAGTTTGATAAATGTCATCATGGAAAAATGTGCACCACTCAGATACATAGAATAAAACCATACCACACAGACACAAAGTGTGTGTGTGTGTATGTGTGTATGTGTGTGCGTGTGTGCGTGTGTGCGTGTGTGCGTGTGCGTGTGCGTGTGTGCGTGTGCGTGTGTGCGTGTGTGCGTGTGTGCGTGTGTGTGTGTGTGTGTGTGTGTGTGTGTGTGTGTGTGTGTGTGTGTGTGTGTGTGTGTGTGTGTGTGTGTGTGTGTGTGTGTGTGTGTGTGTGTGTGTGTGCACTTTTGTGTATCTGTGTGTCTGTGGGCATGCATATGTGTAGGATATATCAAAACCTCTTAACATAAAAAATTTGGATAAAGCCAGAAATAATGTAGGGACAAAGGCCCAGAAATAGGGACACATTTTAAATATTGCTCTTATATTCTTAGAAAGTAGTTATAATAAAATAATTTGGGGTCTGAAACTCAAATGTATGCCATTATTTATTGAAGTCAGGCCTTACCGATTTGCCAGAAAACAACAAATTTTATGAGGAACAGACCCAAAATATAAGGCAAAAGTCTGGACATTTTGTGCAAAGCTTAACAGTTTTGAGGTTGTGTGTGTGTGTGTGTGTGTGTGTGTGTGTGTGTGTGTGTGTGTGTGTGTGTGT
The DNA here is from genome assembly GCF_019279795.1 of Protopterus annectens. Lineage (NCBI taxonomy): Eukaryota > Metazoa > Chordata > Ceratodontiformes > Protopteridae > Protopterus > Protopterus annectens. The sequence continues at coordinate 1,148,183,645 of NC_056729.1, read as the reverse complement.
GTGTGTGTGTGTGTGTGTGAGTGCATGTGTGTGTGTGGGGGGTACATGTGTGTATGAAACTTTAGATAGCACCTGCCATAAAACTAAAGGTTCTTCCTGCATGATACAACAGAGATGGTGTTCATTAGCAAGGAAGAAAACATTAGCTGAAGGCAGCTACTCTGACATTTAACGTGAATATAAATCATGGTAAAAAAATGTGTAGGAAGATTAGTTAAATCTAGAGAAGGAATATGACAAGTTATGAGGGAAATGAACTAGCTGAGGTGGGTTCTGTGCAGTTTTAGGAAGTGATATTATAATAGCCGCTTACCAGTTAACCGGTAACATTGCTTTGAATAAATTAAACGTTATAGATAATGGTAAGGGGCTTGTAAATATAAGGAGAACAGAGTTTGCAGAATCATGAAAAAGTCTTTTTACAGCTGTGTTACTGGCATTAGGTTGATCCTGGAGAAGCTTTATGATCAAACCTTTTTAGAAAAAGGGTATAACAAAAGAAGATGAGCTCGGCTAGGGACATCTAATGGAAGAGTAGTGTATTAACTGTGAATATTTCAGTGAAATGGTAGTCATCAGTGTTAAGGTCACAATGTCCAACATTTGTAGCTGAGATTGCAACTTTCTTTTACCTGTAAGGTAATTGACACTCCATCTTAAGTGACAGGGGTACCTTATGAGTGAGTGTTTTTAAACTTCTGAAGTAGTGCAGGGATTCATGCTGCCTTACTGTCTTTATTCACTAATTTCTCAGCTACATGTATTTTTTAAAGTACTGCTGTTTCTATTTATATATTGCATCTTAGAGACAGAATATTTCCACTGATTCCAGGTATCAATATTTTCACCGATTCTAGGTATAAACATTATCTCTTCTTTATTTATGCATATTATAAAAAATGCTCCACTCTGGACATTTGTAGAAATGGCAACCCTAGATTTATGTAGTAAGACAAGATGGTACTGTAAATAATTTCCTCCACGTCTATGATGTATAGTTGCTTTTTATTGGCTGCATCAGTCCTGGGTAACTATGGTCACCATCAGAACCCTAACCTGTTTGTAACATCATCTAACCACTGAGGTTTAGAGGAAGCAAGATGAGGCTATGAAGCCTATCAGACTTGGTATCTGAAATGTAAGCCAGTCCATTAAGTACTGATTATCCATCACTAGGTTTAGTTTGATTTAATTTGTACCATTCCAGAGAGTCCAGGGTGCAGGAGGAGGCTCTATACCTTACTTCTAAGGAAGACAGAGAAATTAATATTCATGTCCCGACTCATTCCCTTTCAAAATAGTACACATAAAATACGTTTTAGTGGTGATACCTCCTTCATCTAAAGCTTTAAAGGAATAGTCAAACAACTATTTGTCTCAGAACACATATAAACTGAAATAAATAAATCAATTATTATTTCAAATGAAAGTGTGAATACTGACCTTCACACCTTGACATTTGATGATCTGACAATGTATAATAATATATTTCTTGGTGGTATAAAAAGATGAAGTGCTGACTTCAGCCCAGTGACATGGGTTTGATTAACTAGTTTGGCACTGTAGAAGCTGTGCTGGGCTGGAAGTATGTGGGCAATGCCAACTTATCCATCTAGGGACATTGGTGGTCTAGTTTGGTTATCCTATGTGAGTGGGTCTTGGGGTATTGCCATTTATTGGGTCAGAGGGATAGACAGAATTGCAAGTATTTTGAGATGACAAACAGGGATTATGTTCTAGGAAAGGATATGGATGTGTAGAGCACGCAGTCATGGGCTGTCCAGAATTGCAGGCCTTGCTTTGGCAATGTGCTTGTTTGCCACCAGTGAGACAGGAGAATAATGCATATCTAGAAAATTCCAGATGGTGAAATGATGCTGCCACACTAGGACAGTAGTGATTTCTGTACCAGCTCACTGAAATTTAGATCTCAAACCCTGGGATAATGACCCCCATCCATGTGGTGACCCTGGTACAAAGGAAATAAGCTATATAGACCAAGAGGTAACAGTAGGTCTGGGATGCAGCTCATTTCTGAAATATTATTAGGACCTAAAACACGCTAATATGACATTTTTATTTGCAAATGACCTTGAGTTAGTTTGAATAAAAAATGGTTTCTTAGGCATACTTTAGTATCATTTTGCAGTATTAATGATGAATCACAAGGAGCTACAAATGCAGCAGAAGAAATGTAATAATCTTAGGCATGGTAGGTACTTTAGGAGACCACCACCAAGCAAAAACATGACTTGGCACAGCTTTCCTAGAGTAAGAACAAACAGTATCTGTTCAGTTTCTCTGCTTTCAAGTTAAATTAATCATGTTTAAGTTAAAAAAAAACATACCACTATATTTTCATTAAGCAGGCAAAGGAAATAATTTTGCTGTCAGCTGTACTTCTGCCTTCCTTAGATCTGTATTTTTCTTTCTAAATATTTTGTGAGATGAAAGGAAAATATTACACGTGTTTAATACTTCCTTAAATATCAAAAGGATATATAAATAAACAATTTCTGAACATATTTATCCAAAATTTAACAAGTTCTGTCATGGAATATTGGTTCAGTATGCCAATAAAAATGTAATTGCAATATGAACATTGTTTTATAAAACATTTATATGCCACCATTATTTTATCTTCTGCTAGGTGTAGAAGGATGGGATTATGGACTTGAATGGTTTTCTTGGGGCCATGAGTTACTATTATTTAGGTGTTTATAGCTCTTATAAGTTTTAATTGAAATTTATCATGGACCACTGATAACGCCTGTTCAGTTAAAAAAGATACTTGCTTATTTTTGTTTTATCATCATCTTTATTATATATGGAAACTATTACAATTACATATATTAGCCACCCTGTAACATTGCCTTTGATGTTTCCTCATACACTTTTTATGTACCAATAAATGAAAAGTGTAGTGTATTTTAAATAGAAGTAAAATTTTTTGCAAACCTCTTATTACCTTGGTATAAAACCAAAAAAAAAATTAAGCCAGAAAACTAGATTAGGGGTTTTATAATAAAGGGTCTGGCATCTTTAACTGAAAATCAAATTCAAGACTGCATTTTGAAGTCATACATGTATGGTTTGGAGGCAGGCCCAACTGAAGAAAACATTGACTCACAGCTTGGTGTCATATTCCTACAGCTCATGGTCTGGTAGACAAAAACACAGGCAGGTCAGTGTCTTGTTTATGCCAGTGCAGAAATTTTAGTTAAAAACACACTGACCGCAAGTATGCCTTTAATTATTATTTTAATCCAAACGGAACTCAACTCATAAGCAGTAATATCTGTGCTTATCTTTTCCAAAAGACATTCTATACACCAATATAATTTAATGGAAAAAAGAAATTAGAGCCAGGTGGCAAGCTGACAGTTTTATTTATCCATGACAACAATACATATAATAACTACGCTATATCCTGTAGGTCTTCATGTAATTGCTACTTCCTTCCCTTTTATACAGCATTATTTAGAAGAAGCCATTCCACCACATCACTGTTCCATAGGCAGTTTTAAAAACATATTTGTTCCTTACAAACCATACTTGGCTGTGTTAAGATTAAAAGACATGCATATGCTTATAAGGAATTAATCAGTCAATAATAAACCTTAGTCGCTTATACCAAAACAGTGTCCTGCCAGCCATTAACAGAAATAAAGAAAAAAAAACAGCACTGGATATAACAGCAGTGCAAATGAAATGTAGTGGTCTGAATCTGGATCTTTTGCATTTGCTGTAAGTTTGCAGGAAAAGAAAAGAAAAACATGCCACAATGCTGGATTTTAGGTAATGATAATCCAATGATTACTTTTTTAAAGAGAACATTAAAATACTCCTGCATTCATAATTTACACACACACACACACACACACACACACATATGCCATAGTAATTGCAGTTTAAAAAAATGTGCTTATGGATGTGTGTGTTTGGGGGGGAACTTGTGTGTGTGTGTGTGTGTGTGTGTGTGTGTGTGTGTGTGTGATATATATATATATATATATATATATATATATATATATATATATATATATATATATACACACACACACACACACACACACACACACACACATATGTGTATGCAGTTTCTATTTTTCTATATGCATATATACATGTGTTTGCTTATTATTATTGGTTAACTAGCTAGGTTTATCTGGCAAGTAGTATGATAAGCTGATCCTATGCCAGTAGTCTAGGGTTGAACCTTTTTACCTTCACTTGCCTACTGTGTGAAATTGAGAAAGCCACTTAACTAGAGTGTGCTTTGGGTCATTTGGCAATTTTGACTAGGTTCCTTATTGGTCTTCTGGACCGCATGCCTAGTACTTATCTGTAAATAGTAGGCCTGACCACCTGGGTACCCTTTTTAAGCATGATACAAGTTCAAACCAAGTAAAATAAAAATGCCACAAACTGAAGAACAACAAAAAAGGAGGTGAAGACTTCAGAGCTTAAGTCTAAAACATCACTTTATTAAGCCCTTTTGTCCTTGGTACAACAGGACTTCTTCAGAACAGCTCTTCACAACAACTACTCACTTTTATATAGTAATCAGTTAATTAACTAGTCCCATCTCCCAAATCAGTCAGCATGGAGAGTGTTTAAGCTAGTACCACGCATTACCTAAAACCTTAAAAACAGATGTTACAACAAATTATTAAGTATAAATAACTACTGCATACATAAAATATATTCCTAACTAGATAAACTATGACCAGTGATACATAAAAAAGTACTTGCTTTAAAAACAACTTTTTTATTTTCTTTCTGCATGTCCTCCCCGCGGTCGAGTGGCCTCCGAAAGACATGCGTGAATGGGCGTGCCTTCGCTGAAGGTTGGGCATCGGGCTGGCAACTCGGCACCATAAAAAATCTACTGCCAATCATTAGTGGACCGGAGTTCCACTGTGGCGACCCTAATCGGGAAAAGCCGAAAAGGCAAACATTGTAAACAAAACAACAGCTCTCAGTTTTAAAATACTAGACAAAGGGGTGGTTTCATTCACACCAGCGTATACAGTGGCATTAGTTCTTAACTGCCTTCTAAGCTCCTGATATTACAAAAAATCATCCACTGGTCCACTTCTCTGCCCTAGGTCTACCTGATCAATAACTAAAAACTTGAATCTATGAAACAGTTTTTTTCTATATGCTTGTATAGTGCATTCCTTCCATCCTTTTTCTTAATGTCATGAAGGTGTTGATAAATCCTTTTCCTCAGACCAGGCTTAGTCTTACCTTAACTGTCTCCATGATGACTGATTGGGGGGATGGGACTAGTGTATTTAGTTATTTATTAGCATTTGATTACTGGGAAATTCCACTGGGCCAGGCAGCCCATTTTCAGTGAAGGTCCGGGAAGAAAAGCTCCAGGTTATACATAAAAAACTGGACAAGGTCAATGTTTTAAAAGATTTACATAAAATAAGTTGCTTAAAAATTATACAAAAACTAATAAAATAGATCCATAAGAATCAAAATACAAGAGTATAGGTACAATATTTACAACGCAATTTACAATACAATGGAGAATTGATTTGAGCAGCATCAAAAAGGCCTTCGACGAAGCAAGGAAATACATAGACAAAGTGTAAACTGGCTAAAAGTTGGAGTTGAATTGTACTACTAAATAAAAATGAAGAGGTGGGATGCAAGTTAGAGATAACAGTGAGGATAAGGGGGAAGAGGAAGGAGGGTTTGGAAAAGGAGATAGCTTGTGAATGGACAAAAGTGTTTGACTAAGCATAAGAAACACAGGGCTGTTATACCCAGCTGATGTCCATTACCATTAGGGTGACACTTATGCTTAGTCAAATACTCTGCTTGTGCTGTGCTGATGAGGTAATAACAAGGCCGAAATATGCATATCCACAGCTAGTGGGGTTTGGCTTTATTGGCCTGAAATTGTCCATTAAAACAACTTGAAAAGAAAAAAGTCATGAGCATTCAGAATCACCATAAAGCTGAAACACCTGATGTTCATAAGGGTCATTTGCATATATCCCATGTGCCTCTGATACAAGAGGTTTGAGAGGTCACTCAATGGAAGTTCTAGCTTGGCTGGAGTTTTCATTTAGTTTTTACTGATTGTTTTTTCAGTGTGACCTTCTCACTGTTTGTTTTAATAAATTATATCTTGGAATATTATCTGCCTTCCCCCTCAAAATGTGCAGTCACTTTCTTTGTATCCACATCTGGTCTTAATTGTGATTAAACTTAAGGCTCAAATGCTGTCATGTGCATATACAGTATGCTTCCTTACCACCTACCTTGAAAAGACAGCCACCTTCTCTACCCCTCTGATGTCTGATTATGATAAAATTTAAAAAACAAATAGAGCATAACATAATTGCTGTCTGATATAATATAAACAGCATGCTTCTTTAATCTCCCCCCAAGATTGCCACCTATATATGCATCAAATAGTTGATTGTGAGGAAAATGAATACAAACATTATTGCAATAATATATTTTCCATGTTATTTTCTGAACAGCACAGTGCCCCTATACAAGCTATATTGTCCCTCTGTGCATGCCTCTGAAGTTGGTGAGGGAAGTTAAATAAATAATGACCACACTGTCCATAGCCAAAACAAGATATAGTGATCTCTGAGGTTTGGGAGGAACATTAAAGAAATAATGACATTTTCTTCAGCCATCCACAAAAGTACAGCAAACTTTTGTGTATGCTTATGAGCAGGACTGTTTTTAGACTAGATGAGGTCCAGGGCAGTGGTGACTACAAAGTCCATGTCAATATATATATATACATATATATATATATATATATATATATATATATATATATATATATATATATATATATATATAGTCTTTGTGTTGAGGGGGCTACCAGCCCCAAAAGCGCTGAAGGTCTGGTTATTTTGTGATATATTCTATCCTTTATTTACTATAATCTGTTTACTTACTTAGTCATTTTGGAAAATGAATGTTAAACTGACCAAGTGACAAAAGGGTCAGTTACTTTCATCCAAAGAACTCCCACCAAGCAGTTATAAACACTTACAAGAGCAAGCTAAATGTCTGCTTGTGATAAAAGAGAATGGATGTATACTATACTTTACCTTTTTTCTAAACAAACTGTTGCCACATGTTCAAATAGTGCATGTTGTTCCACATAAATTTCATTAACCCTGCAAAACCGAATAATAAGCAAACAGCAGAAACAGATAGTCAGTTTCTGCCATAGACAACGACAGCAATTGTACCAATTCTTTGCATATCAGGTGTCTAGCTTAGTAGCCCATCTTACTTCTCACAAATGCACACTAGTCCTGCATACTGACTGCTTAAACTGAGCAAATGGCAAGAGGATCAGTTACTTTCATCCTACCAGTCCCAACCTCCACCTTGCAGATTCTCAGGCAACAGTGCATCAAATATGAATATGTCTTTGTGCTGAGTGGTGTTGTCATTATTAAGAGCAGTGGGAGAGCTGCTGCCTTCATGTTTTATGGATAGAAAATTTTAAAGTAAATTGCTTCAGGCTGTACATCTATCACTTAGTCAGTTATATACATGTTGACCCCAGTGCCATTGTGGTGATTTGGGAGGGATGGCAAATGGTTTGAATCCTTTGTCTGTTAGTATGGGAAGCAAGACAGCTACATGTCTAAAGTTGCATATAACATTTTTTTATTTAACAATGTAATGGAAACTTTCTTAGATTTGATTGTACGCTGATGTTGCCCCATCTAATTTCAGTTAGTCAACACATTCACTTGTTCAATGCAAACCCCGATTGCTTTGAAATCATCATCTATTCCTGCAGTTCTTTTTAATATTTGGTAAAACAGCAAAAATCAGGTATCAGAGCGATACACAGCTGGTGAGTTTTAAAACACACCCAAAGGCAGCAATTCCATCCAGTATAAGTCTTTTATTGAAATAAACAGATAAATCTGGTAAGCGCTTTCACACAACAGGGCTTCAACAGACCATAATGCATCACTGATTCAGTTTTTGGTGCCTTTTTTACTATATAAGGGTTGTTATCAGTGATGCATTATGGCCTGATGAAGCCCTGTTGGGTGAAAGCGCTTACCGGATTCATTTGTTTGTTTCAATAAAAAACTTATACTGGATGGAATTGCTGCCTTTGGTTGTGTTTTAAAACTCACCAGCTGTGTTTCACTCTGATACCTGATTTTTGCTGTTTTACCATTTGGACTGTGTGGGGAGTGCAGAACGTTTACTATTTGTGAGTTTTTGTCTTCGTTTGAAGTTATCTTTTTAATATTTGACTGTTATCATGGGAAGTCAGTCAAGTAATTTCAAACAGACTTTGACAAAATTCGGATCAATAAAATGGGACAGTGGAAATTCATCTCTCCAATTTACCCCATCTGAGCCAGACTACAACAAAATTCAGAAAAAAGGTTAATAATTTTCCTTTGGGAAAGCATCACTCACACAAATCATTTTGACACAAAAGTTAGGAAAAGTGTTACAAGAAAGGAGATCTTTCAAAGTTAGGGGCATAAATAGTATAGTGGGCATGTCCTTAGTAGTTCTAATGACCCAGAGTGGTCTTCACACCATATGATCAGCACAGTTCTGAGCTCTTTAAAACTCAGCTAACAATGGCCATATAGTCTGAGGTCACTGATGTTTATGGTGCTTTCTTTCAAAGTAGTTTCACAACCACTGAACCTTAAGGGGTAGTTTGTTATGACTTCTGATAAGTAAAGTTTCAACCTCTTTCTGACCTAATGGACAGCACATACTGCAGCCAGTTAAATGTTAAAAAAAAGTGCAGATTTATTGAGAGTCAATCATTAAGATCATCCTTCAGTAAAATATGAGGGGGAGGACTGGCACAAACAATGGCATACTGTGAAGAGACACTGAATTATAAATCTATTCGGTGCCACACATGGAAAATACATTTAATAATGTATTCTTTTGTAAAGTCTTTACTGTCAAAGAAGTCACTGAAACATGTTTTGTACTACATCACTAAATGTAGTTGCTTTGTCTTGTAAATGGACTTGATAGTTAAAACTAGGCCAAATGAATGTATCACATTTAATTTGTTTTCTCATTTGTTATATTTGCATATTTAAATACAATACCAATTTTAACTGCCCATTTTACATTAGATGAAGCTACCTTGGGTGAAAACGTATGAATATGTTTTGTTTAGGAGCCGATTGAGCCACCTCTTGTCTATAAACTGCAGTAAAGAGGTAAGTACCAGTATCTGCACAGTAAAGATTATAGCAAGGGCAGCAGTGTGCAACTCATCTGTCTGGGCAATGATGCCTATGATGTCACGTCATACTCTCTCTGTCCAAGTTAGGGCTTTATATTTCCCAGTACATCCTAAAATCCCTGTAACTGGTCACATATATGTGATGCCTGCCTCCTAGTTCTTACCCCCACTTAAAGGGGGACAGTCTTACGGTAGAAGACCACTGATGGTATTCTCCTATTGGAGAGGGAGAGACACTTGGGTCTAGGATTAAGCAGAATTCAACTGTGTTCCCTGCCTTCCTACTGGTAGAGGAGAGAGAAGAGGGGAGGAAAATGCATGGGCTGATGGGGGTTGGAGGGATGTCAATAGCAGTAAGTAGGAGGAAAAATGTTCTTCTCTTCCAAGATTTTAACACCACTTCTGAATTTCTCATCCCCAGCCTCCCACATCTGCTTTAGCTGCTTGTGGACCCAAATGAACCATTAACATTTTTGATCTGAACATCACACACAAGGTTGCTTCAACTAAACTCCTTGGATGCATTACTGAAAACAATTAAAAACCAATCTCTAGACAGAGAATGTAGTCACTGACACCAGTCTAAAGGTATGAAACTTTGCAAGTTCAATGTTTTCTTTACAGGTAATGCCAGGATATAAATTTCACCCTCTTACATATCCCCCTGCTTTTCTACACTTTTCACACCTTCATTCTCTGTTATTTCATAAACTTGAGCAGGCTTATAACAACTTTCTAATTTGCCTTAGGACACAAAAACAAAATGCACTTCTGTTTACCTCTGCATGATATACATTAGCTTGGTTTCATTCATTACCTTTCTGTCACTCAATTATGCTTTACTTATGAAGCATGATTTTCCAACAACTTCCCTCATTAACTCAGACATTGTTTTGGAGGCCAGCCCCAAAATTTTGACAGTCTCTGTTCATTTCTAAATCCTGCAATAAATATGGAGACTCAAGAATCCCCCCTTATAGTTGGGAAGCTATGGAACAAATTGCCATTCAACCCACACTCTTTTTTGGCCAAAATCAAATCCTCAGTTAATTATCTGTTACAAAACTGGACTTGCAATTATGATATCACGTATTCCCTAATGTCACTACAGCTAACATGTAGTAACTACTTCTTACACCATTACAAAGTACCTTTGACAGGTAACAATATTAAACAAAAATGAAGACATCACTCTCACAAAAATACTCTGTCAGCACCACATACCTCCCCTGCACTCCATACATATGTATGGAAAATGATCATGTGCTGAGGCTGTAATAAAGTCATTGCCTAAGTTTCCAGGGACTTAGGTCTCAGTGGTAATTAAAAACACAGCATATAATGCCACATCAAAAACTTAGTCACCAGGAAAAATCTTGCCCCAAGCCAACCATAAGTTGCTTGTCTTTTTTTCTGCTTATTTATACTATTTACTGCACTTTTTATTGCCTGCTGCCTATGTTACTACTGTATTTATATACTGTGTACTAAACTACACTGTAGTACTGCAATTGTCTGCCTTGCTGTGACTCTTAAATCACATTTTATTGCTGTTTTCACTGTTTACAAAGCTATTTTTGCTGTTTTTACTGTTAGTTGCTAGTACTTTTCACTGTTGCAAAGCAAACTATTTTGCTTGTTCTGGTATTCCCGCAGTGTTAAAAGAACTGATTTGTTAGCTGTTTAAAACATTCTTTAGAGTCTCCTTGCTGATTTTCTGCTGTTTTAAACATTAGTATAGTGTCTCACTGCTATTTTTCTCCTGTGTTAAACATTCTCTAGCATTTTCTGCCGAAACTAGGATAGCTAGTAGCACAGTCCAGATACAGGTTTGCTGCATCTGGTTCTGTTTGTAGTGACTGTTTGTTCTGAACAGGTTTAGCAGGCCATCTTGGATTGAAAGGGGCCTTTCTGCACTCTAGTGAGAGAAGTGTGCTGATTGGAACCTGTCTGGTGAGGGGTGGTTGGTCTCAGGCTTACTGTAAGTATCCTCATTGATCCTTTTGAAAGTTTTTAAAGTTTTTTTTTTTCAAGTTTTAGCTTCTGGTGTTTAAGCTCTGCTCTGGTTTCTGCTTGTTTAAATGCCACGCAGCATGTGCTGATGTGAAATTGTCTGCCATAGCTGGACAGATAAACTCAACAATTTTTCCCTTATATACAGCTGTAACACATTAGTGTAGCCCTCATCTTTAGTACTTTCCTGGTCTAAGAAATTCTACTAGTGAGCTGTAACCTATTAAACCACCTGCAAAAAAAAAAAAAAAACAGATAGAAATATCCATCCACCGAGCTCCTCCTTGATCGATCCTGAAAAGCCTCCCTTAGTGACAACTGTCTTCAACCTAGCATTAGGCAGTTGGACCACCCTTGTCTCTCCTACTAACCTTGCTGACTTGGGTGTCTTGAGGCAGTGTAGCAATTGCCTCATGTACACTGACAAACCCCTACTAATAACTCACCCTAGTACAGAGTGTGAGAGATGTATCTACACCAAGAATCTTGAATCCATGCTCTCTCTCACTCAAACTGGTAACATGGAAGAGGTTGTTAACCCACCCACCACTACACATGAACAAAGTACCACTACCATAAATATAGTATGCATCTAACACAAAAGTCAACATACACAGAGATTCTCTCAAAAAACTCACTGAAACACCAGAGACCTCCAAAATGCAAGACTGCTACAACTAACACAGTTCCCACAGCACCCATGACACATAGTAACACCAGTGTCTCACCTACCAAGCCCATAAGAAGTAACACTCCAAAAACACATTTTCTTGTCATTGGAGACTCAGTAGTAAGACTGTCTTACTACTGAGTCTCCAATGACAAGAAAATTGCCCCACTAAACAGATTGGACAAGGAGAAAGTATGGTCAGCTGCCTGTCCGGTGCCAGGATTCATCGGATCACACATGCACTCAGGTCTCTCAGCATCAAGTACCATTATTATTCTTTCATAATTCATGTTGGAGTGAACAACCTAAGATGTACCTCACTGGACTATATGAAGAGAGACACGACTGAGTACATGCCCCAGGCAGGTATGCCTCTAGCCTTGAGCAGCATACTACCCTCACCTAGAAAGATGCCACAGTATAAACAAAAAATTATTGATTTCAATAATTGGCTTAGGTTTTGGTGTTATTCAAAGGGGATCCAATTCCTGTCAGCCTAGGCATCCATGATCAACAAACTTCACTGCTTTTCCAGAGATGGTTTGCCACTGGCACCTCTAGGTTTCGGCTGCTTGCAAAGGCTCTTGCCACCACCATAGTGGCTTTTTTAGGCAAGGTCTTGAAAATAAACTTACCAACATGAAATTTAACAATCTTAACAAAATAAGGGTCATGCTACTAAACTCTAGGAGCTTAAACCAAAAACTACACACCCTGGGAGCACTTCTGTCACTGGAAGATGCAGATGTCTGTGCAGTCACAGAAACCTGGTTCAAGGTCTCACTGAGTACCTGGTCTTGCAAGACTACAATGCCTTCCATACCTACAGACTGCAAAATGAACACGTGAGAACCAAAGGAGAGAGTGTTTCTATCTATCTTAGATATAAATTCACCTCCCATCTAGTTAGACTGGACAACTCCATGGAGTAACTCCAAGTTCAGATTACAGTGGTTAAGACCCCCATTCAAGTCATAGCCAGTTATAGATCCCCCTCCATGGGTCATGACATACATGAAGCCTACTTGACCAAATTGGAGACAATCCAAATATTACTGAAAACTTTGGTTATGGAGGATTTCGATTATCCCACCATCAACTGGGAAACCTATGCTAGCCTAAACTCACTAGCTTGTTAACTCAAATGCGCTGGAACAAATTGTTCATACCCCAACAAGAGAAACAAATATACTAAATCTGGTGCTCACTAACATATCCAACAAATGCACTGCCACAACTGTCAGAACCTCGTTAGTTAAATCTGACCACAAATCAGTCACCTTCGAGGTAGCACTAATACCAGAACTCAAAAAGGGTGAAATCAGAATTAAAAGCTTCACCAAGGCAAACTATACCCTACTAGGTGAAGGTATAAATGCATTCTAAGCCCCATCCCAAGCTGGAAGTGGTAACTACACTGAAGCTTACACTAAAGCCCTGTACAGTCACTTGCATAAGTGTATAGACTTGGCTGTACCAGAAAGACTAAAAGCCAGAACCTCAAGTAAAAACAAGCTTCCATGGTGGACATTCAGCATCAACAAACTTAACAATAAATGCAAAAAGTTGCTGTTCAAGAAAACAAATACAAGGCCCAAACTATGGAAAAGCACCTTTCTCAGCCTCAACAGGCAAATAAGACAACCTGTCACATCCTCTAAGGGCTTCTTTGAAAAAAACTTAGCAAGCATAGCCAAGGATAACCATAAAGCCTTTTACAACTACAGTATATATATAGCCTAAAAGGTAGGACCCAAGCACATGCAGAACTAGTGACCAATGGTATCACACACACTTACCCCACAGAGATAGCAAACCTGCTAGCCGATAGGTTTGGTGAAATTTTCACTCCCTCATCCCCTCCAAACTTATCGCAAACTTTCCCCCTAACTCCTCCCCTACATATCTGAAGAGCATGTCATCAAAGTCTTGTCCAAGGCAAAAAAACTCAGCCTCTATGGACCAGATGGCATCCCATGTTGTCTTCTAAACAGGTTAAAACATGAACTAGCATCATCATTAAGTACCCTTTTCAATCATAGCCTAACCATAGGCTTTGTTCCTGTGGAATGAAGAACAGAAACAGTTATTCCCCTTCACAATGTGGCCTAGCAACAGACCTGGGGAATTATAGACCCATAAGCCTGACCAACCTCATCTGTAAGGCCATGGAACATATTATTATTATGGACCTCATAAATAAAGACATAGGTGACCTCCACACCCTGGATCCTACCCAATTCAGTTTCATGAAGGGTAGATCCTGCCTGTTAAATCTGGTGGATTTCTTTGAAAGTGTGCCTAAGGTTGGTGATGAGGGCAAATCCATGCACACAGTATACCTCAACTTGGCAAAGGCTTTCAACACAATCCCACACTCAGGCATTATCAATAAATTTAGCAAACTGAATGTAAACACCTTTGTTGCAAGATGGGTTGCCAACTGACTCACAAACCAGACACATGCTATCAAAGAGGGTGACTCCAAATCAACAAATAGATCTGCTACCGGTGGGGTGCTACAAGGGTCAGTGCTGGGCCCCCTAATATTTGGTATATACTTCTCAGAAGTTCAGGTCAAAACTTAGAGGTTGTGGCTGACCAAGTTTGCAGATGACTGCAAACTGGATGCAATTACTGAATACCCAAATTATGTCAGTATACTGCAGGAGGGTCTCACGCAGACCAGCGATTGGTGTTTTAGTCACGGTCTCAAACTGAATGTAAAGAAAAGCATCATCATTCCTTTCAGCACAAAGAATGTCCATTCACACTATCAAATCAACAACAATATCTAAGTACCCATGAAGTGGTAAAGGACCTGGGATCACAAGTTGACTGCAACCTTAACTTCGACCACCATGTGTCTACTGTAGTAAAGAAGGCTTTCTACTTAGCACACTTGATTAGTAAAGGCATTGCCTCAAGAGCAAAAGAAGTTATAACCCCTCTATAGTCAGCACTAATCCAGCCCATAATTGAGTATAATGCCCCGTTCAGCATGTACAGTAAAAAGCACCTGCAGTAATTGGAGAGACTTCAGAGGTTTCTAACAAAGAAGATCAAGGGACTCCAGCACATGCCTTACACAGACTGATTAAAGTCCCTGTCAACATACTCTGTATCATATAGTCTTCTCAGGGGAGACTTATGCCTGGCCTACAGAGCAAACTCAGACCCAAAGCTAATGAACTTGCTGCATATGCATAAATCAAACAGGACTAGGGCTACCCATTCCAGGGACCAATATGTGGCTTGTGGCTTAAATAGGACATGCTGGAGGGACATGTTTATCTTCCAGTGACTGCTGTATCCTTGTAATAGGCTACCTATACATGTGAAACAGAGCACCTCTATGACACTTTTCAAGAGAAACCTGGATGAGTGGATAGGCACCGTAAATTCTTACCAGGGATAGCACCCACAGCCCTACTGGATATGGACAGTCATTACTAAATTCAATCTTGGGTATTGACTAGCATTGTATGGTATCACATTGGGATGAAATGGCTAGGCTTGAAATGACCTCCAGGTTCATAGTCTAGTAATCCCCTATGATCCTATGAAGTACACTTAAATGCTCTTCACTTAAAAATGTACTGGGAATTGGTGACTCTATCGTAAGGCACACAGACTCTACTGTCACAAGGCTGGACAAAAATAGGGTGATCCTGAATAGTCCTTCAGGTGCCAAGATCTCCTAAGTCTCAAGAGCCCTCAAGACCTAGAAGACAAACAAGTAGGACTATGAAACAGAGGTTGCGCATGCGGGTGTAAATGACCTGGTGCACAAAACCCTAAGGGATATGCAAAGAAATGCTTCTATGCTCTCCATGCATGTCAGAAATGCAGGAAAGACTCTGGTGCTAATCAAAATCCTATCTTCACCAAGAATAATGCTTAGGTACATGGAAATATAATTGATTTCAACAAATGGATGAATAACTGGTGTCATTCAAGGGGGATCCAATTTGTGTCAAAAAGAGATAAACTGCAGCAAAGCCCTACTTGTGTTGACAGGAATTACTTGCACTTCTCATTTCAGGGCTTCAGCTTACAGGTTAAAACATTTACTACCCCATATTACCTTTCAGGTAGAGTCCAGCTAATGGGTCTTCCGACCAAAAAAACAAGCAAATGAAACATTGGAAAACATCAGTGTAGTGTTGCTCAGTGTTAGATGTCTAGATAACACATTGCCTGACCTTGATTTACATATCATTCATTTGTGTATTATTACTGAAACTTTGTTTAAAAGAGCAGGATCATTCCATCTCTATACCAGGGTTTTGTGCCTACTGTGCCTCTAGACCTGATGGAAACTGTGCTGAAGTATCCATATTTGCTAAAAAAACACATTACCTTAAGGCAGATTCCCAGAGATTGACAAAATTAACTTGTTGAAATTCATTTCATTCTAAATAAAACCAGCTATCAAATTATATCATCTTACAGGACCTTCATGATGATCCTTAAAAAACATGCCTATTTCTTAAATATATTAGACAAACTTCAAATACACAAATCTCAGTCATCCTGGGTGACTCTAACTACCTGTGGAAAACTTGGAGACCTATACCTCAGCTGTAGGATATGCCCCAAATTATTTTGATTTAATAAACAAGAATTTGCAAAGTCAAATAACAGGCCACCGGAGCAGAACATGTTGTTGAACTGGTCCTTACAAATGTTGTATCTTTATGCACTGTCCCACTGGTATATCCTTCTCCAGTCAAACCACAGATTGGTAACAAACATGTTGTTGAACTGGTCCTTACAAATCTTTATATTTATGCACTGTCCCACTGGTATATCCTTCTCCAGTCAAACCATAGATTGGTAACAAACATGTTGAACTGGTGCTTACAAATGTTGTATCTTTATGCACTGTTCCACTGGTATACCCTTCTCCAGTCAAACCACAGATTGGTAACAAACATGTTGTTGAACTGGTCCTTACAAATTTTGCATCTTTATGTACTGTCCCACTGGTATATCCTTCTCCAATCAAACCACAGATTGGTAACCTCTTTCAAAATCTCTAAACCAGCAAATGTACATATCACAGTGTTAAAAGACTTACAAATGTCCTACAAGTCTATGATTAAATCTGAAAGATCAAGTATAATTGAAACACCCAACACATTGGCATGGCTAGTAATTATGAAAATAGGTTATATGCCCACCCAGAAAACTGCCTAAGACTTTCAGTTCCTAGCAAACTATCCCGGTGGTCCACAAGCATCACTAAGCAACACGATAAAAGAAAAAATATCATTAAACTATATAGCAAAAATAGAAAAGATTATCTAAGATACTCAAAAATATCACAAGGATAACAAAACCTTTCCATGAACTTAGGCTGGCATTGGAAGTTAAGGATAATTACAAATCCTCCTTTATGTATGTCAGGAAGTTATCAAAAAATGCCAAACAGTGCTCTGAACTTATTCATAATGGCACTGCTTACTCTGATCCATTGGAAATAACAGATATATTCTTAAACAAATTCAGTGTAAATATTACCCCAGAGACATCTATTCAAAACCCACATACATGTAAAAGTTTCATACTTTCTATCTTCATAATAAAACCTTTGTTAAAAATACTTTCCAAAACAAAATTACATCATCTATGAGATTTGATAACATACTAGGCTGCCAGATGAACAGCAGTAAACATTCACTTTTGGACCCATTCCTACAACTATTCTACCTGAGTTTATCCACTGGCTTTGTCCCTACATTTTAGTACAGAGCAGCAGTCATGCCACTTCACAAGGGTGCCCCAATCACACACCCCAAGAATTAGAGATTCATCGGCCTGTCAAGCCTCATCTGAAAGGCCATGGAATGAGTTATAACAGACCTGATAAACTACAGTATAAAAAAATCTTATGAGACTTGACCTCTAGCAGTTTGGCTTTGTTTAGGGTAGATCCTGTCCAATTAATCATTTTTTAAGAAGCTAACACAAGCTGTGGACAGTGGCCACACAGTTCATGTAGCTTGCCTCAACCTTGCCAAAGCATTTGATAGTATACCATGTACCAACATAATCTATAAACTAAATGTACTCCAAATTAATCCGTATGTAACTAGATGGATAGCTAATTGGATGAGGGACAGAGCCCATTCTTTGAAGGGGGCAAGTATGCCCTCAAAGAGAATAAAGTTAACCACTGGGGTACTACTGGTATGTATACTAGGACTGCTCTGATCTCCAAATCAAAAAACAATGGATTTTGGTAAATGAAGTTTGCAGATGATTGTAAACTGGGTGTTATAATAAAATCCTCTTCTGATAGGCAGAATCCACAAAGTGAACTTACGCATGTTAATAGCTCATGCTCTGAAAATGGGCTAAAACTAAATGCTAAAGAAAATGCAATATTGCTGCATTTGGTAGACCAATCCTCCAATTATCTCACAGTACAGAAAATGAAGATGCTGTGAGAGACCTTGGAACTTAGGTAAATACTTCTCTGTCCTTTGATGATCAAGCTGTGACAGCGGTCAGGAAACTATTATAGATGTCACAGCTAATTTCACAGGATATTTCATCTAGATCCAAGAAGTGTTATCCCTCTATATTCTGCCTTTTGGGGTATATCATTCTAAACATATCAAGAAATTGGAGATACCCCAAAGATTTCAGACAAAAAAGATCATAGGCCTAAAGGGCCTGAGCTACCAAGAGAGGCTTGAGACCTTGTCCCTGTGTTGTGTCCTTCATCTGTACTTTGCCTTCTGGTCCATTAAGGCCCAGAGAGTCCAAG
Organism: Protopterus annectens; assembly: GCF_019279795.1. Taxonomy (NCBI): domain Eukaryota; kingdom Metazoa; phylum Chordata; order Ceratodontiformes; family Protopteridae; genus Protopterus; species Protopterus annectens. The sequence goes on along the minus strand of NC_056729.1, from coordinate 1,148,164,934 downwards.
ACCTATTATTTCTCTACATGAATAAAACTGCTGATGATAGCTAGGATCTAACTACTATGATTATGTTTCCAAAAAATTATAAATATTCCATGTTCAACACCCAAAAATCTGATCAGAAGATGACAAATGAACATTTGTCTGAAGTTAGGGTTTTTAAGTGTCCCTCCCCACCATATTCCTGTTACTTTTTATAATCATTTCTGAGATTACCACTGTATGGAACAAAGCATACACTTAGAAAACAGAAGGCAATGCGATACAAACTAAAATAAAATAAAATGGCAGGGAAGAATCAATGGAACTCACGGTAGAGTATGTCTGACAAAACTTTAATAAAACTTCTAAAACTAATAGAAGGCATGACACTTTCATCCTGTGTAATTTACAAAACTTCATCAGATAACTACATTCAGTAAATAAACATTTAAATATTAAAACCGTAATTACATAAAAAAGAAATTAACCAATAAAATGAACAATATTTTTACGCACCCCCTTAGAGAACCAATCAGAATGCAAACATCAAGACACACCTCATATTAAAGGCGGAAAGAACCCATTTAAAATAATATGTATTACTTTATTATTTTATGTTATAAAACACTCAACAATATATAAAATCTTTCTTTTTAGAGCCTTCATTCTTAAAACACTGAAAATAGAATGATGTTCATTTAATCCAGGATATTCTGTCGTGTTTAAAACAAGCTGCCAACACAACTCTTCCTTTTCCAAAAAGACAGCCCATGGATCAACATTATGTTGAATTTTATGAATAACCACAAATTTAAACCAATGATTATTATAAGTCAGAACATTCTTAGCCAGAGCGTTATTAAGGTTACCCTTTTTCATCTCATAGTCAAGCTCTTTAAACATATGTTCTGTCTTACCAATATAGTATGCATCACATAGTTGACAAAGGGTGCCATAAACGGGTCTATATCATATATTCAAAATTCCAAGATATCGAACACCATATGTTCGAACTTGGAATTTCAAATATTGAAAACATCGAATGCTCAGAATAGCAAATTTTTTCCAAGGGAAACATACACACAACACAAACACACCAAAATAAATAAACCACACACATACAGTAAACAAAGCCCAACCCCACACTAAACCACACATACATTACTATCCACTTACCTTAACCCGCACCCCTAACCCTAAGGTCCATAACTATCGCACACATACCTTATGAAACTATACACAAACAAAGCAATAAATACACACACATACAGTTAAAAAAACGCAATCCTACACTACACCATACATACATTACTAGCTATCCACTTACCTTAACCCGCACCCTAACCCTAAGGTCCGTAACTCTCGTACCACAGTGGAGGAAATAGCAAAGCCACGGAACAGCCCACCAAAATCTTGCCCTAGGTAAGATTTCGATGTTCCAGGGCTTTGCTATTTTCAACATTCGATGGTTTGGGTTTGACGTTTTGACATTCGGTGTTTTCTGTGTTCGGAATTTTGATATAGACTCCCATAAACTACCTCTTTAGTACAACAGTCATATTTCTCAAATAACTCAGTTTTTACCCCTGAAATATTCATGTTATTGCCCACCAAGATAAACTTACAGAGGTTGCAATGGCTGCATCATGGTCCTAGTTTTAATAAAGGGATATTCTAAAATGGTTTTTAAACTCATACCATTCTTAAAAGAAAAAAATAAAACAAGGACAGTGGTTCACCCTCCCTCAAGTTACCATAACTTTTAATAATGGACCAATTGTTTAAAATTATCTGTCGGATGATGTTACTTTCCAAGTTAAATGTAGTCAGAAAGGCATGCCCAAAATCTCCATATTAAAGTTTTGTCAGACATACTCTGCTACAAAGCATACACTTGCCAGTTTTGTATAGACAAAAATGAGTATTTGCCTTTCTTCATTTCTTTGACAACTTTGATAAATAGAATTTTTGAAACATCTAGATTTGTTTTGCGTAATATAATATCAGGATTAATACAATGCAGGGTTATTATTTTCACTGGTTTGCTGAACAAGTCCAGTGTTTACAGTTTTGTGGCTATTATATTTTCAGCAATGTTTAGATTAGATTCAAGACATGATGCACAAGTGTGTTTTCTGAAAAATTACCAAGATGATAGCAGTTTGGCTAAGAAGTTCTCTTGTGTCTGAAGATGTTAAATTAAATTGTTTCTAGATTTAAATGGCTTAAACAGAGCACAGATAGCACAGCAAAAAAGGAATTCTTTTCTGGAAAGATTTGTATATTGATAGAATGCATAATTCCTTAGAAGACTTGATAAAATGCAGGCAATAGCAAAGGCAAACATGAACAGCCAGATGGGCTTAAACAATGTGTGAGATTCATAAACATATAGCTGTTGCTGGGAAAGAATGCCTGTGAATGAAAGACTGAACTGCAAAAGATTTATGTAACATGTACACAGCTGTGAACTAGCTGGACTAATGTTGCATGACCCAAGTTCAAATGGACAAGAGAGCACGTGTAACAGCATGATTCAGATCAGTCACTACAGCCTTCAACAGAGACTGCAGGAAGGAGGAGTATAAGCTGACTAAGAATAAGATGGCAGCTTAGTCTCCAGGCATTTTATTCACAAATAAAAGAGTGACTAGATTGGAGATCAGAACTCAATAAAAAAAATAGTTGAAAAGAAACACTTAGCCACTTCACTTTAATTACGAATGGAGTTTTCAACCCATTAATAAATAATGATTTCTTTGGAAGAAAAAACAGGTTAAAATAAAAACCTTTCATAACATATTTCTAGAAGTCACATGACTTAAAAAAGACAAATAGCAAATAAAATAAGAATAAGGTAGGGAGCAACACAGATATGAACACATGCTTGTCCCTCCAACATATCCTATTTACATCACAGATGAGGTTTAGGTCCCCAGATTGGGTAATTCTGATGTTATTTGTTTTATTGATGTGCAGCATGTCCATCAGAGCGAGATCAGATGATGCCATATAGGACAAACATAAATTGTTTCTCAGATGTCTGTAGGAGACAAAGTACCACTGCCTCTTCTTAGATAAAATAAAATGTACCATACCATGTACAATTATAGACAAACCAAACAGAGACTGGAAAAAGCTGCAACACTTTATTCTGGTACCTCGGCTGAATGCCTTCAAAGGAATAAATGCATTAATGCTTGTTGCACCTTATATACTATAAAACACCAATAATGTAATTGACAATCACAACTTAATTGACCCATAGAATTTAAAGAGACATAATATAAAAGCATGTATATATTGATTTTAAATACATGCCATACACAACACTATAAGAAAGTGCAAAATTATGTGCAAAAAATTTTATATACAAAAGATTGTATATAAATAACTGTGTAGCAAAACTGTGTACAAAAAACACCTGAAAACACACCTAGAAAACTTTATATACATAATACAAAATTATATCGTAAGATTGACTTCTAAATACATGCCCCTAGGTTTTAAAGTACTAAATTTCAAAATGAACCTGCTTTCTAAATTTAACAGACTCTGTAAAAAGTTTCCAGTATTATGAAATTCCGGCTTAGCAAGAGCACAAAAAAATAATAAGTGTTGCAGCTAAGCTACTGGTGTCATTCAAAGGGGATCCAGTGTCTGTCAGCCTGGGACGACATGCTAGACAAGCCACGTTGCTTCGCCAGGGATGGCTTGCACCTGTCACCCCTGGGCTTTTGAATACTGGCCAAGGCTCTTGCCACTCCCATAGTGCCTTTTTTAGGCAAGGCTCAAAAGACAAACCCACCTCCTTAGACAATACAAAGAGTAAAAAACTAAGGGTAATGCTACTCAACACCAGAAGTCTAAACCTAAAGATACACACACTCGAGGCACTCCTCAGTATGGAGCAAATCGATATCTGTGCAGTGACAGAAACCTGGTTCAAGGCTCCTGAGAGCACCCCAGCATTACCAGGATTCAACTCATATCATACTTTTCGGCCACAAAACTCGGACAATAGCACCAAAGGAGGGGGTGTATCCATCTTCATCAAGGACACCCACATCTCCAGATTAGTGGCATTGCATGAAACATTGGAAATAATTCATGTGCATCTAACAGTGGGTAAAACTGCCTTCCAAGTCATAGCCTGCTATAGCTCACCCTCTCTGTTTCAAGACCCACATGCGGCCTTCCTGAGAACACTAGAGAATATGAAGATCCTACCAAACACCTATAATATTGGGGAAATTCAACTACCCAAACATCAACTGGGTAAACTACTCGAGTCCAAACTCATTTGCCCAACAGTTTCTAGAATTCATCAACGCAAATGCTATGGAACAACTAGTCACTGTTCCTACAACAGGGGAAAATACATTAGACCTAGTCATTACAAACATAGGGGATCAATGTTCCACACCGGAGGTAAATCCCTCATTGGTGAGATCGGACAACAAACTGAAAACAATGGACATCCACATCTCAACCCCACCCCCAGCCAAGGAAACCACAGTGAAAAACCTCTCAAAAACAAACTACACTCTTCTCAAGACAGAAGTAGGAAGCTTCAATGCCCCTGAGAAATTGGAAAATGTTACCCAAACCACAGAATCCTATACAAATGCACTCTATATGCACCTACAGGAATACATGGATCATGCCATCCCAAGTAAAACCAAGGCTCACTCCTCCAAAAATAGGAGACCAGTCTGGTGGATCCCAGCCATAAACAAGCTATACAACAAAAGGAGGAGACTACTACATGACAGGGTCAAAACCCTAAAAGGGAAGGCATCCCTGATCAGTATTAGCAAGAAACTTCGTTCCACCATAAAAGCCTCAAAGGCAAACTTTGAAAGAAAAATTGCCAAAGACTCCAAAGATAATCACAAGGCATTCTTCAGTTACGTCAGGATCCTGGGAGGAAACACCCAGATCTGCTCAGAGCTAGTACAAAATGGCACAAAATACACAGAACTGACTGACATTGCCAACATTCTGGCTGACAGGTTCAGTGCAAATTTTACCCCCCTTCCCCCCCAAAAGGGCCTGTGTCTATCCCGGATGAATGTAGTTCCCCAGATATCTCAGACACACAGGTAAAAACAGCCCTCTCCAAAGCTAAAAACACAGCGTCTATAGGACCGGATGGAATACCGGGCTGTGTCCTGCACGAGCTCCAGGAAGAACTAAACCCCCACTTAAATTCACTATTCCAATTCAGCCTTAAAACAGGTTATGTACCCGGATCCTGGGAACTATCACCCCATAAGTCTGACTAGCCTAATTTGCAAGGCTATGGAGCATATCATTATGGATCTCATAAACAAAGACATCGGGAACTTCCAGACACTGGACCCTACCCAGTTCGGTTTTGTTAAAGGCAGATCCTGCCTCCTAAACCCGGTTGACATTTTTGAAACAGTCACCAAAGCCATAGATGAGGGTAAGGCAGTCCACACTGCCTATCTGGACCTCGCTAAGGCCTTCGACACAATACCTCACTCTGAAATCATAAACAAACTAACCAGCTTAAACATCAACCCATATGTCACAAGATGGGTTGCGAACTGGCTTACGGATAGAATGCACGTGGTCAGGGTTGGAAGTGCCATGTCCTACTCTAAATCTGTTACAAGTGGAGTCCCACAGGGCTCAGTCCTGGGGCCCCTCTTGTTCGGTATATACTTCTCTGAAGTACAGGCCAGCACAAAAGGACTGTGGCTTACCAAGTTTGCTGATGATTGCAAACTAGGAGCCATAATAGACTCCCCGGCCGACACAAGCATTCTCCAAAAGGGTCTTAAGGAGACAGATGCCTGGTGTCAGAGCCATGGCCTCAAACTTAACGCCAAAAAATGCATAGCCATCCCCTTTGGGAAAAACAAGGTGCCCACTAATTACCACATAGGAGGTAACCCACTAAGTACAGAAGAAGTAATTAGGGACCTGAGGACCCAGGTTGATAGTAACCTCTCCTTTGGCAATCACATTCCCAAAATAGTCAGAAAATCCTTCTATATTGCCCATCTTATAACTAAAGGGTTCTCGTCTAGATGTAGAGAGGTCATTGTGCCCCTATACTCATCACTCATCATACCCATATTTGAGTACAATGCCCCATTTGGGATGTACCTTACCCGGCACCTGCAGCAGCTGGATAGACCCCAAAAGTTCCTCACCAAAAGGATCATGGGCCTCAAACAGTTGCCCTATGCAACTAGGCTAAAGAAACTACAGCTCTACTCAGTTGCTTACCGCCTGCTCAGAGCCGACCTCTGCCTGACTTACAAGGCCATGTCAAACCCAGAATTAATGGACATGCTCCACCTAAAAAAAAAACAAATCCATTAGAGCCACACGCTTCTCAGACTTAAACCTCAGCACAGCAATAAATAGGACATGCTGGAGGGATAGATTCATATCCCAAAGGCTTCCCACACTCTAGAATAAAATCCCAATTCACGTAAGACAAAGCTCCTCGCTGGCCCTCTTCAAGAGAAATCTTGATGAGTGGATGGGTAACCATAAGTTTGCACCTGGGATCACTCCAGTGGCACTACTGGACAGAGGCTCTAGAAGTTAAATTATAAGGGTGGAGAGAGCCTAACACATTTTTGGCTAGGCTTATAAATTCCCTATGGCAGATAGCCTAGTAAAAACCTATGAACCTATGAACCTATATGATTTTTGTGTAATACTGTGCACAACATGATTGTTATATATTTTATTGATGCTTTATGTACGTTTGCCTGTGAGCATTGCTTGTCTTTGCATTAGGATCATAACATCATCAAAGAAATGCAAAGAAATTGAGTCACAAGACCATTTACCCCTTGTAAATATCCACCCGTATGCTGTTCAACCACTCAATAGCGCAAAGTAGGTCAATACCAAACTGCATTTACAAGTAATCATCCAGGTTTAGTTTGAAGGATCCTGTGATGTAACTGTGGCCTTTCCTGTATCTCAGGAGATTTTAGGCCAAGAAGATTTTGGTCAGGAACCTCTGGGTCCTTTCCAGTTGTTTATACATTTAAAAAGGTGCTTCCCAAAGCCTAATTAGGGTTACATGCAGAGGGATGGTTACTTTTTTTGACCTGGAATAAATACCTTTAGATATTAGTTGTGTTAAATAAGAGGATTTTCTAACTAGTGTTGCTGCTTGATTGATGAAGGAGAAGAAATTATTGGCCCAGCTTCCAAATTCCCTGACTAAGTTATCATTTTGGAGTGGGATGATGGCTATACTATACATTGACAGAAAGAGTTGTTTACCATATTTGACAATACCATACTTTTTTGAATTTATGTTTTTAGCCTTTTTCCATACATGTTTATGTGAGTTGGTTCCTGTTGTAATGAATGGATATTAAATGAAAATTTGACAATAGCACCTAATTTGCAGTTGTCAACAAATGTAATTAACCAAATGTCCTGATAATCAGTCTGGATATCAAAGACGTAGATGCTGAAAAGGAAGGGTTGCAGTACTGATCCCTGGGGCACACCATTAATTACCTTCATACTTTGCATGCAGTGCTTCACACTTTGACTATGTGAGTTCTATCTTTCATCCATATGGCTGTAACCCTAACCATGTCTGGATCAACTTTTAAGGTATTTAGCTTAATAATGGTGCCAGCATAGGGGATAGCTAAAAATTATTTGAACAGATCCAAACAAACAGTGTGACTGCAACCATCTCAAACAAGTTAACTAAATTCAGATGGCAGGGTTTGCCTTTGACAAAGCCAAACTGATAAGGGTCTTGCCTGATAAGGTTTTTGATATCATGCTTTATGAATTCAGATATGATACTTTCCATGGCTTTGCAAATCAGACAACTCAGGTTAATGTATCTGCACTTTCCTCTGTCTGTGGTAGGACCACTAGAAGTCACTGTATCTTAGACACAAATCCAGTAGTAAGCTCTGGTTAAGCTATTCAAGGGTTCTAGAAGGGCATGTTTATCATTAAATTTGTTCACTAGCATATTTACTATGTCTGCTAGGCCCGAGTGCGTGGTGCCATTTTGGATAAGAACATTACTTTGTGTTATTTCTTAGCTTCTTAATATAACTAATGAAGGACTTGTTAAAGTTCATACTTTACCTTACTATCACTAATGATAGTTTTTAATTCATTATGTATATTATTGATGTACTCTTTAATATGAAGAAGTTTAGATCTGCTGATGATTTAATTTTTTTTTTTTTATAGAGTTTTATTTAAACTGCTGGACTACCGGGGGTAGTGGTAGGACATTCTTAAGCTTCCCATTATATTTTGGTGACAAGTTCTAAGCAATTATTAGTGCAGGAATAGAACGTCGTTTTATAAAATAGCAGTAATGTTAGGGTTGAGTCCGATGCTGTTAAGAATGAGTATAGATAGCTCATCATAGACATTGAGGAGGCTTTTCCATTTGAAATCCTTGAATTCAGAATTATTGATTATAGGGTTTTTAGTGATTATGAAAGAGAAGGCTACAGGTTTATGGTGAGGATTAATCAGTGATGGAAAAACTAGTGGGATGTTACAAGTAGTGTATATTTTAGTAAGTCTAAAAAGCTGTGGGACTACCCAACTTTTGAGGTGCACATTATCCAGTTTACTAAGGGGTAGCTGAAATCTCATTGTTTGCAATAGATAGTTCCTTAAATACATTTAAGAATCATAGACTGACACCAGGGGACACAGTGGGTGTTGTATAGCAGGCTATACTTTTGATTGCTTTTTCTTGTTCAGGGTAAGGCAGAGTTCAGTGAGTTCTTTGATCTCTTTAACCTTGTTGTGTATCAGTCATGAAGGCGATGGCACTATACATGTAAGGGAGATCTGACATTAGATGAAAGCAATCCCAGCAAATGTCACCTCTGCAGTCCCAGCTCCTCATATTCAACAATCCCAAATGATTTTTACATGTGTTTCCTCCAGTGTAAGATCACAGTGTATGTGACTATCTAGTCCATCCACGAAGAGTGTATTTCCTTTCCCTATGGTTGTGCAAACATGAAGTTAGTCTATTTTATTAAGGTAGTGTGGTGGCAACACACCAGATACACATGGAGGGGGAGTAGGCAGGCTTGCAACACTGCAAAAATGATTTTCTAAGACATTCTCCCAGATGGTTAGAGGGTGAGTTTCTCAGTGTGCCTACACACAACTGAGTCTGCAGTCAGCCATTTGTGACTGGACCTCTCACAGGCGATCCTACATATAACTGGTATGTAGCCTGCTAATGGTTTGTGTCCAGGCTCCTTTGTGATAAAGCCCTGTCAGCTATGGTGCTATGTAAGTATAGGGTGCACAGCTTGTTCTTGCTATGGGCCTCTAACTGCTGTCTTGTCCCTTTACATATCACCTTGTTCTTTGTGTGTGAGCTATTTTTTTTCCTGCTTCTCTCACTTCGTTCATACTGCCACCGTCCTGTAGCTTAGCGTAGCATCTACACAATGCGGTATGGTGATGCCAATTTCTGTCTGTAAGGACTGAGTGTGCAGTACATGGCCATAAATCTGTTTATGAGTAATTTATCCATTGTTCTTTTGGGTAAGACACCCTCACCACTGCCTTTGGCATTCATTACAGAGGATTTCTGTGAATCTGACTGACCGAATGTTCTACCTGATACACATCCAAATTAATATGAATCTCAGGAGAACAATAATAGTTGAAACACATACCTCCCTACTCCATTTGTGACATTAATATGAATTTCAGTGAAAGAATGACAGACAGCAGTATATTTTCCTTACCTTTACTGACAGCAGATTTCACAACAACACATAACTGACTGCATTCTTCAACAGTGATAACAAAGACCATAACCAATCAATAAGAAATAAGCAAAAATAGTAAATAAGGTAGATATTTGTATGGTATTTTATAGGAACAAAACTGTTATAAGACTTGAGTAAATGAGGAGTACATATTCAGCATACACTTTGCAGAGCAGATTGATAGCCACTTTCTCTGATTATGGACACCAGGAAAGGAAAAAAATATAAAGAAAAGAAAAAAGAAGCATGCACAAACAAAAATTCATGTATGGTTTTAGAACCCCACCCCCACGGTCTGCGTGGGATAATGTTTCTCCTTCATCCGCTGATATTTTATTATTTTTACACCATGGTAAGCAAAGGTCAGAGAATAAGGAAATACTTATTCACATGAAGGACCAAATGTTTATTTTTCAAAATGTATTTGAACTATCAGCAGAAATAATTTTCTCACTAAAAAGATTCAGGAAAGTTGACAGTGGACAGTTACTCTGCACTGAACTTTATGGATCCCAAACATAACTGTAAATAAAAATATTTATATTTATAATGACTACACTCACAACAAACAGTGAAATATTTCTAAAATATATGACTTTTAATTGCACACTGATGTGAAAACAAACTTACAGAGATACTAAGGCTCAAAATAAAAAAATTTCATGTTTGCTCCATACTATTAGAGCAGATACAACAGCTCAAAACACATTTCTCCCTATATCATACATTGATTGCAAACAGAAGTGTTATAACCCTACATTACAGAAAGACAGGAAGCAAACTTTATCTGTTACACCAACGTCCATTTTATGCATATCTACGAAATTCTTTATTCAGAACATCAGCACATATTTTGCACATATATTGTGAAATTTAAGCTTTAATAATATCAGATTTTTTTGACACCATCTGCCCTGAAGAGGGAGGGAATTAAATTAATATTGTGTATTACCTAAATATTTGTTTATACATTTCAGTATCACACCAGAAATACTTTAAATAGCAACACTTAAATGATTTTTACCAATTAAGATTATTCTTTTCATAGTTAGAGAGGGGGCTTATTGAAAATATTAATGCAGCTTCTGTCTTAATTTTGAAAAACTTGATTAGATAGATTTAGTGTTGAGCAACATTCCAGATTATGCTTGAGATTCATAGATGGTTAGCAGACTGCATTTCATAAATTAGGATAGATAATGGTCACGTGCAGAGTGTGGGCTAGTCTAGGACACCAATAGTGTAGCTAAGCAATGATTAAAATAATGCATTATGCAGAATGTCAGTAAATACATTACAGCATGTAAATCAGGAGTTCCATTCAAATTAGCCATACTGAGTACTTAAACTATGGAAGCCAATATGGCAGACTGATTCAAAAACATATGCAACTGGCATACTGCATAGTGGTACAACCATATATTCCTTATTGAATACTGTTATTCATGGCATACAACAGGAGTGATGCTAGGACTAGAGAAAGCAGTAGCAGAGCTGCAAGTGTAAGGAGCCAGCAAGAAAAGTATTGCCTGCCGCACTGCATATCCTGGCCTTCTGCTTCATCTGAGAAAGTATAAACAGTACTTCATATGCCACCAGCATGCAAACCAATAGATGGAATCATTTCCATTGAAACAGGGATAATATAAGAAACCTAGTAGAACTACGTTATCCACAACTAGTATCAAAGTATCCTTTTGTAGCTACAGGGTTATATATAGTCTTAGTTATCCCAATTAGAATGGGGGGGGTGTTGATACACTTTTGTGGATTCAAAGGTATGTATGGCCTTAGTCATTTCTGGTACAAGAAATTTCAGTGATCCACTGAGGAAATGATAGGGATAGCATAGGCCTCTGCTTCATGACTCATAAACCAGTTCCAATATCATAGGTGTCTGCATCATGAATCATAAACCAGTTCTTTAATATTGGTCTACAACATGTGGAGGAGAATATCTGGTTTCCCAAGAGAATGGAACAGAGAAAAAGCACCATGTGGGCAATGCCTATGGCCAGGAGTGGCAGTTGGTGTGCTCACAGCAGACAAGGAAGGAGTAGAACTATGGGACCTGCTTGGTGAGACATCTCTGAAGTTGCTTGAAAGGAGAGGTCCCACCCATGACCTGGAGGACACCAGTGGCAAGAGTGGCATGCTATGTGTCCGCAGGTGACACTGATGCTGTCTTACCAACAGTGTTTGTAGTCTGATCTAAGCATCCTGTTCCTGATGACCTTGCATTTGGACCTTCTTACGAACACAGACTGCATGACCTGCCAAATCATTCCAGACGGTGTGAGCACAGTGTGTCTCATGGAGGTACCTGTGGAGACAAAATTTGCTATTTAATGACCTCAGCAGTACTATTTGCTCCTTGACCATATATTCCATATCATCTGTGCAGTTGGAGTATGTCATACTGCAAATCATGGAGCACATTCAGCATGCACATAGCGGTGTAGGTAACAGTTGTTTGTGCCTGGTTCACTGACCTGCACATCTTCTGGTTAATTGTAAGTGCCATAGCTATATCAGGGATTGACCTGTAGTCATGGTGGTATTGTACCCCCGCCCCATCAGTTCCCTATACTAGTTATGCACACCTCAGAGATGATATGCATACTACAAGCCATGTAGAGTGGAAATACAGGTGGAGCAGCTAATGGACTCTCAAAAAACAATTGTCTGTTCTGTTGTTGAGGGTGTATGCTCATTCTGAACCTCTACATAGTCCTGTGTGATTGTGGATGTGGATGCCCTCTCCCCTTTACTGCTGCAGCCAATGCCAGTGTTTCATCACACTGTGCCATTTTCATATTGCTATCATCATCACCCACAGTTGCCCTGCTGAATTCAGCCCTATATTGCCCTGTTGTGCTGGACTCTCTGTCACTAGATCCTGTGAAAGCATGACCACATGTGACACCACTGTCATCTCACATATATGCCTCTATAACCCGCTGTGGCATGTACCCTCATATGCATGACAAGTATAGCTATAGAATATGTTGTTGCACATACCTTGTTCTGCAGGTTGTTGCAGTTGCAGACCAGAGATACCTGGAATGGAAGGTATGCAGGAGGGCATCAGTCAGTTCTTCCCTTAAAATATGCAGTAGTGTAAGCTGTACTATACTGCAATGGTCATAACTAACACAGTGTGTTCCCTACTGGCACACATGACATTGGTGCCAACTGAGCTCTCAAATACAAGCCACCCCAGGTATGAAGGATCACACCCCCATCCTGAAACTAAAACCAACAGTTCTTTATCATCGGTGACCCATTTCATTGTTGGTAGTCACCTCCTGTGGAAGACAAGGAACAAAACATTGCAAAAGACATGTCCACCATTGCAGGGAGCATCATATCACTAACCCTACAATACATATATTGTAGAGAGCTATTATGGTCACCCACAGCATCCATATCCTACACCATTTTCTGCCAAATCTGGTCATGGTTACTTCAGATATACATGCATATGTGCAGATGTCCTACCATAACACATGATACTAAGTGTGTGAGAAATTTTCAAGGTGCTCCTCCCATGAGTGGTCATGGCAATACCTATATACCTGTGGGTGAGACACAGCACTCAGTTTGTGAGTATAGCATGCTTTGGAAAGCACATACCTATGGTCATAGTCTCACCGCTTTATGCACCTTATGTAATAAAACCATGACTAAATATATGGTGTTGTAACCCCACAATCCTTGTAACATGTTCTTCCCATGGTTTCCTATCTTCATGGTTTGTTATCCCTGCCACAGGCAGGCAGTACAGAGCCATGTCAGTTGCATGGTTTCCCATGTACACCATGGCATCTACCTACCTCTCACTGACATCCAACACAACATTTTTTGTTGTTGCTGAGGTACTTTACCAGGCAGGACTCCTTCCTTAATGTTAGCATGCTCCAGATCCACAAACATTTACTGGAATTCCTGAATTTCAGTGTTCTACTGCTGTAAGCAGTGTTGTGCAAAATGACACCGATGCTTTATATCATGCCATCAAGAGCTCATTAGCATAGCAGTTACAGTCTGTGAATTGATGCTAATCTGCTCTGTGCTGCCTAAACATGCTGGTGCTAGCCATGCACAACAAGGTCAGTATTAAGCATGTGACCTGCATGCTCATGCATGTAGCAAGTGTGCGCCCATAGGTCCATGACGGAGCACTGCACCCATGCAGTAGCTCCACATCTGAGTACATCAGGTTTCCATTTGCTGCTTTTGCTAATGTGATTATGTGTCATGGCTTATACAGAAAGTGTGAAAGCCATACTCCAGGGAAAGCAAGATATCACTGTTCCTCCTACTCAGGGACTTTAAGGAGTGCCTACTGGACAATTATGGGGTTTGGCAAAATAGTTAAGGTATTTACCTTACAGACACAAGGTGCACAGTCTGATTCTCACATGGAGTAATTGGCAAGACTTAAAATGGCCCATGAGGGCCTAACCTGTGAACCTATGAACCTGTGAACCTATGATGGCCCACTGCATAGCTGGATGGAGTGGTGACTGATGACACTGGCATCAACCATTCTGGAAAAAAGTGTTGGTGCAAGTTCAATAACCAGAAATAGAACTACCCAAACCTGCCCCAGCTATATGGCATAGGGATTCCCAAGAGGAAGACTGTAGTGTATTACAAGCCTGTTTTCAGTGTGATTGTCTTCTGTTATCTTTATTGTTGCACAGGTGTACTTTAGAGTACATACTTTTATTTATTTTATTTATTTTACATTTGTTGATCGGGATAGTCCGACTGGATATATGTCCATTTTCAGCAGAGGCCCGAGGAGAAAATCTCCAGTTACAGAATATAAAGATTACACAGAAGTTCAGATACACAGTAAAATATCACACAAAGAGTCAAGCATATTTACAACTTAGTTTAGTGAAGCCCTCCAACAGGGACTCTCGTGTTACACAGTGTGCCCTCTTAAACAAAATCATCAGGTTACAACAAACAGTTCTGAGTAAGAAATGCTTACAATACAATCTACGTAGGGTAATAAATATGGAGATTACTCAGGGTTGGTACAGGTACAAAGCCTTTTGCAATATGTTTGAGGCCTTTTTTAAAGAGACTTAGGGAGGGTTCGAGGGTAAGATTGGTTGGCAGTGAATTCCAAGTTTTTCCAACAAAGTTGGCAAACAGGGACTCACCAGATGAGTTATTAGCTTTGTAGGTTTGGACCAAAAGCTTATTGGATGAGCGTACTGGCTTTAAGTTACTGGATGGTTTTATAATATTTTTAAGTGAGGGGGTATCTTCAGGTTGGTAGAGAATTTTGTGTGCTACTAAGAGTTGATTGAATTGAATTAAGCTGGGTAGTTCTAGCCACCCAAGAAGATTAAGGTTTTGGCATTAATGTGTCCTGTATGTTGAACCAGTGGTGAATCTGACAATATGGTTGTAGCTGTGTGAGAACTTGCTAAATTCAGATTTGTTTAGGTTGGAGAGTATAGGAGAGGCATATATAAGAGTCAAGAGTAGATGCGAGCGGGCGATTGCGGTCCTAGCTAATGGGGTTAGAAATGGTTTATTTCTGTATAAAGAACCAAGCTTCTTTTTTATGTTTTTTTATGGTTTTGTTGACATGTAGATCAAATTTAAGATTATTATCTGTTATTACCCCTAAAAGCTTAGTATGGCTGTCCGGGGAGATAGAGGTGCCATTGTTGGATGTTACAGAGAAGGAAAATGGGGTGGTTCTACTAGTGGGGGGGTAAAGAGTAGCAGTTTAGTTTTGCTGGGGTTCAGAAGGAGACGTTGGTTAGAGAGCCAGTTTTCAATAGTGTTAAATGTTTTCTGGATTAAGACTTGTAGGTCTGATGGGGAGGAGGCTGTGCAGATCAGAGTGGAATCATCTGCATATTGAATACAGGTAACTTCAGGGATGGCGGTGTGAAGTTTATTGATGAAGATAAAAAAGAGTAGTGGTCCTAAAATAGAGCCTTGAGGGACACCGAGTGTGAGAGGTAGCTGGCTGGACAGTTTACCCTGCCATAATACAGCCTGTTGTTTGCCAGTCAGATAAGATCGAAACCAGTGAATTGCATGGTTATTAATGGAGATGGATTTTAGGGAATGGATGAGTAGTTCATGGCTGACCATATCAAAGGCCGTTGACAGGTCTAGAGAGAGGGCTGAGGATAGCCTACTGTTATTCCTGTTTCGGTATATGGCATTCGTAAAGGAAAGGAGGGCAGAGGTGGTACTGTGATGTGGCCTAAAGCCATGCTGAGAATTAGTCAGCAGATTGTTCTGTATAAGAAAATGCATTAGTTGCTTATGTACGCACTTCTCCATTATTTTATCTAGTGGTGAAACAATGGCAATGGGTCTATAGTTGAATAGTTCTGTTGAACTACCACCTTTGTGGAGTAGGATAACATGGGATATTTCCAGAGGGAAGGGATAGCACTATCAGATAAGGTTCTAGTGGCCAGGATAGAGATGGGGTATGCTATGGCATCTGCAGCTTTTTGTAAGTACTCTGCAGGGAGGAGGTCAGCAGAAAGGGTAGTTGGTTTTAAGTTTTTGATTAGGGTTTGGATAAAAGTGGTAGAGGCAATTTGGAAGTTAAATAGGGGATGAATAGTGGGTATATTAGAGGTATTGTTAGAGTGTGTGGGAGTAAGATGGTTAGCTAGGGATTGGATTGTTTTAGTGAAAAAGTTATTAAAGGCACCAGCAATGGTCTCTGAGGATTTATGGGTTAAGTTTGATGGGGTTGGGATGGTTGATTGTTGTGGATGAAGAAGCCAGTTTATATGTGCCCAGAACTTTTGGGGATTGTTTTGGTGTTTATGTAGAAGGTTTTGGTAGCAGCTTCTTTTGTCTAGCAGAATGGATTATTTTGTTTCATTCCTGAGTTGGCGGTATTTTAACTGGTCAAGAGGAGCTTTAGTTGATCACCAGTTGGTCCAGGCTTTGTTTTTGGGTTTGATTTTTAACTTAGTTTCCTTTGTGAGCCATGGTGCAGTATTTGATTTAATTTTTATAGTACGTGCAGGAACATGGGAGTCAAGGGTACTCAGGAATTTAGTATAAAAGTAAGCTATGGCCTCATCTAGTGGTAGATATTTTAGCATCGACCAGGCTAATGACTTAAGTTCATTTTGGAAATTAACAGGGTTGCAGTTTTTTTTATTTCTGATTGTTTTGCATATAGTCTGGTGGGTGTTTTCTGCCTTATGCTTTATAATGTAAGTTAGTAAGGGATCAATAAGGTCATCGGGAAGAGTCCCAGCTGTATACAGTTGGGGTTGGCTATTGACAAGTATCCAATCTAAGATACTTTATATTCAACTAGCTGAAGAGCATCAGATGACTAGGGCTGGGTGCATAGAAGATGGGAGCATGACTTCCACCAGTGGGGTATGCATGACATCTGTACCAGTCCACTGCACAAATGCAATTTTGTTTAGAGCAGATTCACATTATAATCTCGAAATACTGAAATCTTGAATTTCAGTATATCGAGACTATAAAGCCAAAAATTCAAAATACCAAAACCCCAAAAGCATGAAATTCAAAATCACGACTTTTAAATACACCCTCCACCACACCAACACACATACACCTTCCCCCCCACACTATAACAAACAAACAAACAAAACACACACAAACACAACATAAATACATGAATCTACCCTACATATAAGCAGGGGGGCAAGCTCCCCTGCACTCCCCACACTCCCACTACTCATATATACTAACTCTGAGGCCACACTAAAAAAACAAAGACACTAAACCCACCACTACACATTCTACATTCCCCTCGCACAAACACACATCACATACTTACAAACACCGCCATTCTCAACACTTACACTCACACTCTTACCTACATACCATAACCTACACCTACAACTTCCCAACACACTAACATACAATAAAATCCCTACCCAAAACCCTTAAAATATAAACACTTACCTGAATCTCCAGCTATCCATTAACACAGCTCACCAGCACAACTGCTGATTCAACATTTCCGGATTCAGTTATGTGGACTTTCTCTCAACTGGGCTTTCGATATTTTAGTCTCGAGATACTGAAAGAGCCTATGAGTGTGATACATTTTCCCACTGGGCTACCATTCTACAGGCACTGTTGTGAAAGAGAAGGAAGTGAGGCTGTGGATTTATGCTGTCAGTAACAATGGCCCTCCTTCTAGATGTGACCGGGGGGGTCATTGGTGCCCTCTCATTCTGCTTCCCAAGGAGTGAGAAAGATCTTCTCCCAAATGTGAAATTGCGTAGTCTCATGGCATGAGGTGCAGTGGTTGGTGGCTGCTGTGGTGTGCTAGAAACCTTGATGCCCACATTACTAATGTGGTATGTGATAAAAACTGCCAGGAAGAATCATGGGAGGGGCAGCACTATAGTATCATATGTAAGTGACATAATGGCTATTGCCCTACCCAAAAACATTATTTACGTTTCCTTTTTCACATCTGTAACACACTAATGTTACTTTTATTACATTCCTGGAGTTGTTTGATAGACAGGCCTTACCTGCTGGACCATCAGGAGAGTAGTTGCCCACAGCATGTGACACCTAGGTGAGTGATGCCTGGGTTTGGTTTCCTCTGTGCTGGCTTGCCATCCAACCATGCCATGATCCAAACCTACCCCCTTTCTAGTGCCCCCTTTTGTTTTTTTTTCTTTTTTCATTGTTAAACCCTCACAATTACCATTTGACCATACTCTGTATGTATGTCCATCCACTGTCCTCCCCACATTTTATGTGTATATCATTCCTATCGCTTTGTTTTGTGATCTGTCACCTGACCCAGCTAACTGCACTTTTACCTCGATCCTATAAACAGTCATACTTCTCTGTTTTTATCACCTACCCATATTTTATAACACATAAAACAGGTTCTTCCCCCCCCCCAAAAACATGCTACTTCTCATACCTTATAGTAACCCGTCTGTACTTACCTTTGCTTGTTATTTTCTCATATCCTACCACACCTCTCAACCCTTGGCATTAAAAATCTTAGCAGTGTCATTTGAAAATTATTGCCGAAGGACAAAAAAGGACCACTTCTTTATATATCACAATATGTTTTCAGATACTAGACTACCTATTGTTAGTGCTACTAAATACTTTTAAGCTTTGTTCTATTAGTTAGTAATGTATGAAATCTTACAAATGTCTGACTTTATAAAGGAATTCATAAACTAAAGAGGAGTAAAGCTAAATCTGTGGATAAAACTCATTATACTATGGATAAATCATAGCAACTGAGAGATATGTTTCCTAGTTTGCTATCTGCCCCATTTCCTCCTTATTTAGCTTATGAACAGGCTTGCCACTTTGCTGTGCACATCCACACTTATGTATCTGTTGGCCGCTATGCAGCCTGTTTTATGATTGACAAGTACTACAAGCAGTTGTGAGGGACTACATTGCATGCATGATTGTAAATTACTAAGCCATATTGCTGCACCTTGACTGTCGTATTCATCACATCACTTACATATGCTACTTCAGCATTGCTCTTGCCATGGGGTTGCCTGGCACTGTTTATTCCATTGTCTTTACACATGTCTTTTCTTATGTGATCATTTGCTCCATATGCCATTGCTATTCATTTAGTGACTTCAAAACTCACATTGTGCAGGCATTCATTACTTTATGAATCCCTGCCCATACCCAATAATTACAGAAGTAGTCGTGTCTTTCGGCTTTTCCCGTTTAGGGGTCGTCACAGCGGAACTCCAGTCCGCTAATGATTGGCAGTAGATTTTTATGTGCCAAGTTGCCGGCCCTGACACACAACCTTCAACGAAGGTACGCCCATTCATGCATGTCTCCACACAGAAGACGCTCTAGCTGAGAATCAAACAGGACAACGTCTTACTGTGAGGCGACAACACTACCGCAGCACCACCACCGCAGTTAATTACAGAAGTAGTGATTGCTTAAAATGAAAACATTTGTGGTTTATTATTTTGAAAATTAACTTGCTTGTCTTTTGATATGAATCTGGAAAACTGATTTGTACTGATTTTGATGCATTCTTTGTATTATTCTGTTAAAACTGTGTTTCATCTTCTGATAAATATCATGAACTCCACTCAGGTAGATGAGATGTCAGTTTAGAGCTGTAGTTAAAAGTCAGAACTTCAAGAGTGCAGCAACACCGCCTATATACTACATTGTAGTGTCAATATGAGGTGTAATTTCAAGCACCTGGAGGAGGGATAAAATCAAAGCCTTCAGCACCAGTCCCTGGCAATGCTGCTCAAAATGGCAATAGATATATATCTAATTATATTAGTGGCAGAGTCTTCAGTGAACACCAATCATCTTGAACAGGGTCCCAAAAACAGACTGAAAATAAATTTTTTTCATGAATCCAGTGTTCACGGGTTTGTGATGGGGTGAACCTGCTGATTTTCCAAATGTGTATTGTCAAAATGCAATAGATAGTCCAGTGCATTAGCACCATGTTAGGACCAATATGCTGGGGATAGTTTGTTATCACTCAGTCAAGAATAGAAAACATAAACACAGTTGGAGTAAACCCATATAAAAACTGAAAATCTAGTTCAATGGTGCTGTAAAAGAGAAATAGACAGTGCATGCTGCTGGAAAATCATTTCATTTAAAGCAGTATCTGACAGAATCAAGAGTAAGATTTAGACAAAATTGCTAAATGGCTCAGTACTGTGTTATAAAGATCTACTCATCTGTTTTGAACTGAAACCTGTGATTCAGAAAGTGGGCTGCAAATACAGCCTTCATGCAAATATATGATAGGGCAGTTTGTGGTGCAGCATTAAGTATCATGGTGGCTTAGAACAACCCTGCCACAATTTGTGAATGTAAGTGTCATGCTGGGTCACATAAGGTGTTAGGGGATGTTCTGTGTGTAACTCAGCACATGGCCCAGACCCGTAATATAAATTAAGAAATAATATCATCAATGTTTGAGGCACTCACACTTCATGCAACTGCAGAGAACAATTACAACAAGAAATAAAATATGTTTGTTCGATGTGACCAAATTTCAATATTCGTGCCTCAGCGTGCAGTGGTGACTCAGAGGTGCAACTCTGCATAATAATAAAACTTTTCTGAATCACAAAGTGGGCACAAAATGGAGTCTGCATGACTATGCACTTAGTTAATTTTCCTCAGAGTTGATGCTAAGTGCAAACTGCTTGCACAAAGTATTAAACTATTTACATTTATGGCTCATGCTTTTGGTGGCTTCTAATCAGCTAGTATTTCACTTAACCACAGTTACTCCTTATTGCTAAATGCAAGGTTTTCTGAATATACCCACATGTTTTCCTTGAAGCATTTCAGAACGGTCACTATATATACTGAATTTGGAAGATAAATACAATCTATTTATAT